>NC_054408.1:919999-1029999 GCF_017976425.1 Toxotes jaculatrix | reverse complement strand
TGAGGAGGGAATCCCCCCCATTGCCATCGACATGTCAGGACTCAGGGTAAGACACTGAAATCATGTGGACAGATCAGGGACAATTTATCTGGAAACCGGATCATTTCTAATCAAAAACAAGTTAATAAAAGCTGTTTGCATCCAAGCAGAACTCTCCCCTGGAGGCGGAGACGTCACTGACCCTGAGATTGACAGTGACATCAGGTTCCTCTGTATTTTGACGTGGTCTTCGTCGTCTCTCTGCAGGAGAAAGAAGACCTGAAGCGAGCAGAGTGCATGCTGGAGCAGGCCGACCGGCTCGGGTGCAGACAGTTCGTCATGCCGCCAGATGTTGTTCGAGGAAATCCTAAACTCAACCTGGCTTTCGTTGCTAATCTGTTCAACAAGTACCCAGCTCTGAAGAAACCAGAGAACCAGGACATCGACTGGAGCTCCATCGAAGGTGAGTTTGAGGACGTTCACAGAGAAGGACGCCTGGAAACCAGTCCAAGTCTCAGCCTGCTCCTCTGTCCTTCAGTCTTCTGCAGACGTCTTAATAACTTCAGTGTTTCCTGAGCCGTTTTTAATCAGTGCACTGATGTTTGCTCCAGGTGAAACCAGGGAGGAGCGGACCTTCAGGAACTGGATGAACTCGCTGGGGGTCAACCCTCGTGTCAACCACCTCTACGCGTAAGAACATTCACCATGACTGAGTGTGTGATGTGTGTGTCCTTCATCCCTCCGCTCACATAAACACTCATCATGGTTTAGCCTTCATCATTAGCATGTGGGTCCATGTAGGGCAGTGACCTGAGGCAGAAGTTACACACTTCCTGCCTTTAAAAACACGATCAGTCCAATTAGAAATGTGTGTGTGTGTGTGTGTGTGTGTGTGTGTGTGTGTGTGTGTGTGTGTGTGTGTGTGTGTGTGTGTGTGTGTGTGTGTGTGTGTGTGTTCCAGAGACATCGATGACGCCATGGTGATCTTCCAGTTGTATGAGAAGATCAAGGTTCCTGTGGACTGGGACAGAGTCAACAAGCCTCCCTACCCAAAGCTGGGCAGCAACATGAAGAAGGTGCGACACGGTCACACGCCAAGAAACATGCAAATACTGACGGAGGAAAAGATCCGAAACAAACTGTTGGACATGCAGACACAGATTTTAGCATCAGGACTGAGAGCAGGGGAAACAACACAACTCATGATTTATCCGAAGCAGCCGGAGTCCAAAATCTCAATCTAACAAACTACATTTACTCAAGTAACTGAAATACAATGTTCAGTTACTTTACAAGAGTATTTTCATTTTATGCTGCTTTATATTTTTACACTCTCCACTGAATTACAGAGGAAAGTACTTTTTACCTCCCCTACATTAATCTGACTTTAGCTACTTTACCACTAATACTTTGTTTTTGCTTCAGTCAAATTCTTAATGCAGGACCTTTAAATGGAGCATTTTAAGCTGAAGTTTGACTGTTTACTGAAGTAAAAGACGTCAGTACTTACTCAGTACTGCTTCTTTGTTCCAGCTGGAGAACTGTAACTACGCAGTGGAGCTGGGAAAGAAGGAGGCCAAGTTCTCTCTGGTTGGCATCGCGGGTCAGGACCTGAACGCAGGGAATCGAACCCTCACCCTCGCTCTGCTCTGGCAGCTCATGAGACGGTAACGGTGCTTCACTGCTGCTCCCTCCGTCTGGAAATAATTCATTCACAAGTTACAACCTTCATCGTTCCCTTAAAGGGAATCTCTGCTGTCCAACACTCAACACTGAATCCAGACTGATACGGTCAAACTGACAGACGGTAAATTAGGAATATTTCCCTATGGAGGAATACTCATAATTTACAGAAGCAGTATGTGATGTGAGGTATGTGGAGTCGGCCACTTAAAAACTCTGGAAATTCATACAGTAGATACAAAACACCAGAGAAGCATTAAAAAGATAGATAGGTTTGCTAAGGGGCCCTTCAGCAGGACAGATGAAGGACCCTCTCTCTGTCCTTGAGACCAGATGTTGTGGTTGAGGGACAGTCTCCTCTCATGCTGCTACTCTCTGCTCCCTCAGCTACACCCTGAACATCCTGGAGGACCTGGGCGATGGTCAGAAAGTGACCGACGACACCATCGTGTCCTGGGTCAACGACACGCTCACACAGGCCGGGAAACCCACCATCTCCAGCTT
This sequence comes from Toxotes jaculatrix, assembly GCF_017976425.1. Taxonomy (NCBI): domain Eukaryota; kingdom Metazoa; phylum Chordata; class Actinopteri; family Toxotidae; genus Toxotes; species Toxotes jaculatrix. The sequence continues at coordinate 1,027,833 of NC_054408.1, read as the reverse complement.
CAAGGTACGGGACACTCACACTGAGGACGGGGGTTTAAAGCTCCAACGTGTTAACAGGCCAAAGAGGTCAGAGGTCACATACAGTACAATACTAATCCACTGCTCATTACATCAGACCTCAGACTGTATTCAAACCAAAACATCTCACTGCACTGGTCATAGCACCCATCAAGCCTCAACTCAGCCAGTGTGTGTGTGTGTGTGTGTGTGTGTGTGTGTGTAGGACGGGTCGATCAGCAGCAGCATGCCGGTTCTGGACCTGATTGACGCCATCCAGCCCGGATCGATCCGATACGACCTGCTGAAGACAGAAGACCTGACTGAAGAGGAGAAACTCAACAATGCAAAGTACGTCCAGATTTTTTTTTCTCACCTGTCACCAGGTTTTCACGGAGCTCGACAGCAGAGTCCAGAACCAGGCTGCAGCTGCTAAAATGATGGGACAGCCACTGTTCAGGGGAGGGTGCAGATGTCTTTCTAACATCTGATCAGAAAGTCTCAGACCTCCTCACAGTTGTCCTTGTGTTTCCAGGTATGCCATCTCCATGGCGAGGAAGATCGGCGCCCGGGTGTACGCTCTGCCCGAGGACCTGGTGGAGGTCAAACCCAAGATGGTGATGACGGTGTTCGCCTGCCTCATGGCTCGCGGCATGAAGAGAGTATAAAGACCTCAGCGACCGGCCATCAGTGACCCGATGGACGAACCATGAATCTGCAGACGGCCACAGGTTGAGGATAAGGGGGGGGGGGTGGGTGTGTTGGGGGGGGGGGGGGGGGTGTGACAGTTAAGAGAGAAAATAAAACACACACTCTGTTACAGTCTAATAACCTGAAATATTGGATATATACACGGTTTGGATGAAAAAGGTTCAGATAATGTAAATACAGTTACAGCGCACGTCAAAACAAAGGTGATGTCTTCAGCAAAGGGAAGGTGAATACTGGGACGTCCACTGTCTGTTACATCTGCCCGGTTTTAAGCTCAAACCAGACTCACTGAAAAATTTGAGTTTTATTTCTACAAACATTTGTTGGAGGCAGAAAAAATCTGAAGGCAGAGCCAGAGAACAGCTGGAAACTAAAGAATGAGCTCTGGTCACAACAGAAATATAAATCCAACTAAATAATCAATATTGATAAAACTAGATGAACCAGGAGCTACGATGTGGTCAGGCTGAGCCTCGTACTCCACAGCTTTGTCACTCAGCAAGAAAAACCCTGCTTCTGTTGAACTCAGATTTCTGCCTCAAAGAAATGTTCTGGAGGAGTAAACCTCATCGTCACAGCCGACTCTGGCACAGACCCTGTTCAAGTTTTACTCAGTGATTCTGAGAAACCCGTCTGTTACAGCTCTCCAGTGACAGTAAAACGTTATCAGATGAGTCGAGACTATCGCTGAATACATCGATAGATAAAACTGCAGCGCCACATTTAACCTGGACCTGACGATGCCCTGTAAACACTGCACACGTAAATTAGCACGTTAGAACAGAGAAAATGGGAAAATAGCAAATACTATGATGAAATATGAGTCTAAAACACAAGAGAACTAAGGTGTTAAAAGAGAAATTGAAGAGTAAAATTAATTTGTTTTAATGTATTTTAGCAGCTTTTCCAGTTCTAACCCACTGATGGTGGATTTAAGCCTCATACACCTGTCATGTTTATTGATGCTTTCAGTTGCAGCTTTGACCTCTGACCTCTCATCTTGTCAGTTTCTGGCTTTTATAATGTAAAAGTTTGTTGCCTGTTTTCTATCACTTCTTTCCGTAGCCATTAGTCGTTTTATCTGACATTCAAAAACAAACCAATTCATAATGAAGTACGTGATTCAGAGTCTGATGCAGTGCACACGCAGGCGTCGCACTCTCTGCTGCCGTCCTCACTTTTTCTGGTGACACTTTGTTTTCTTAAAAGAATGAAAGGTGAATATTTCTGTGCAGAGCTGAAACGTTCCCCTTCATCTTCCTGTCTCTTCGATGCGTAACCTGTCTCAGGCAGAGCTGCAGTCTGACCTGCTCACAACCTTCCTGCCAAATATATGCAACAAATAAACAGACGTTTGTACGAAACACTGTGTTGTTACGTGATATAAAAGTGTCCTGGTAGTGGTTCAGTGAGTCTCTACAGGAACAGCGCTGTGCAGAGAGCTCGATGTTCAGGTTCATCACACTCTTTTCATGATTTCAACAAATGAATTCATTTAATTCAAATAACACTGTGAGTAGGAACTGTGCAGGAGTGATGGCTGTTCTGCTGCTGACTTGCACACGTGTTAAACGACTCACTGTAGCTTTCACATTTCAGCGTTTAATTACCTTTAACCTTAACCTGCTCTTTTTAGCAGGTCAGATATTCTGCTGCAGCTTTTCTCACAGCTCTAATCACAGTTTGGATGTTCACACAAACACGATTTACAAGTGGGAAACTGGCCATTTGAATAACTCTGACATGATGTGAACGCAGCATGAGACAGTCAGCTGTTTGCTGTAGTTTCGTACGAAACAGAGACGAGAACAGACTCAATCTTCTCATCTAACTCAGCGAGAAAGCAAATACACACAAACGTGAAACTTAAACAGCTGAAGTGTCCTCAAGCAAAGATCACACTGTAAAAAGGTTTTCAGTAACTCACCACAGCTGATGAGTTCCTCCACAGCAGTCTGAGGCGTGTTCAGCCCCTCCAGCATCTGTTGTGCTGTAAACACTACACTGACCTGATGGAAAAACAAATTCATGCACAAGCACAGAAACACAACCTGAAACCTGTCAATTTAACAAATCTGTTTAATTAGAGAAAACTTTCCATTCGTTTCCAAACATTTCCAAAACAAAGAGAGCGCGCTGGTAAAAAATGAAAATATGAATTATGTCCATCTGCAAAGGTGGTGACAAAGTTCAGAGGTGGACAGCGGTGAGCAGTGAGCGAGGAGAGGATTCTGAAGTCTGAAGAAAACATAACTACATATTTACAGTGTTAATTCTCAGTTGAGCCGCCTGCACCCGTTTCTGGTAACCAAACCAGGTCCCTTTAACTTGGTTTACAGGTGGATGTGGGAGGGTGGTGTTATCCTGTAACTCTGCCTGTGCACTGTCACTGTGAGGAGCGTTATTTGGCAGGTTTGGCCTCTGTGGGGTTTTCCCCGGTGTCCAGGGTCTTGAGGAGGCGGAAGAGGCCGGCGGCTTCACGGATGCGGCTGAACTCGATGCAGAAGGCCTGAACCTCGATGAAGAGGTCCTGAACATTAATGATCTTGTTCCGGATCAGAGACTGGAGGAAGACGCAGACCAGACGGACCAGACGATTCTGGAAGAAGGGACAAAAGTCGGAAACCTGTGTCAGCACGATGTGATTCAGCAGCACAAACAGTTCCAACACAAACTGAACGTTACGGCCTTCCTGAAGGACGATTTACAGCAGGACGGTGGGATTAGGCTACCGACGGGGCCGATTCGATCCGGTATCGGGTTCTGAGCAGCACCGTTTTCAGCACATGTCCGGTGTTTGGAAATATTCTGCAGTAGAAACATCACGAAGCAGGACAGCAACGGGCAATGTTTGCAACGGGCAATGTTTGCAACGGGCAATGTTTTCAACGGGCAATGTTTGCAAAGCCGCTGTACCGAGGAGCGGAAAGTAGCGATTAGCTCGATGCTAACATAATGTGGAGAATCTCATTGACGGGCTAGCGCATTAGCATCGGTCGCGCTATTTTATATATTTAACTTTTAAACAAACGATAAACCAAAGCGGGACACTATAACAGGTGAGTCATACAGGTAATTCACACACCAACAACATATCACTCACAGACTGATGTCCCTTCCAGGTACAGCAGGAAGAACATGAACCGTGAGTGAGCTTCCGCCCCCTCGCGATATTTGAGATTTGAAAAACTTTATTTGTTTCTGCTACAGAGACAGTATACTGAATCTGTGCTGATCAGATCAAGCAGCGCTTTTTATTTCAGTTTTATTAGGAGAGGAGCAGTCTAAGAGAAGGTTACCCTTTATGGGTATCTGTTGAATTTAATAAATATTGGCTGTTAACAGGATTTCCTGTTTTTCTTTTACTTACCTGAAGTTGCCTTTTGGGACATACATGCATACTGTACATTCGTACATATCATACTTACCTGTGAAGAAGATTTATTACAGCATCATGTAAAATTAACAATAATAATATTAAAGCAAACAGAGCTCTGGTATCTGAATAGTATCGGGATCAGATCGGAAGTGAAAAAATGTGGATCGGTGCGTCACTACATCAGGCTGCTCTGGTTTTATCTACATGTACCTGATAAACTGCAGCTGCGTTTCTACCCCACAGTTCCCTCTTCTGTCAGACTGAACACTGAGCCTAAACACAATTCTGTTTTAGTTTTAGGTTTGGTCTCATGCATAAGGTACACAAACGTTCCTAAAGTGAATGCACTAATACAGTTGGAGACAAAAGTATTGGCACCCCTGTCAGTTTGACGTGTTTTGCATAAAGCAAGGGTTTAATGCAATTTTTTATTGAAGCAAACTAAATGAACATTTCAAAACAATGATGTGATCAACAAATAACAAGAAATTATTTTGCAGTCTGACAGAAATTTTACAAAAACGTAATTGGTTGGTGACAAAAGTATTGACAGCAGTTAGTACTTTGTATGTCCGCCTTTGGCCTTTACAACTGCTTGTAATCTGTTCTTGTAGCTTGATATCAACTGCTGACACCTCTGCACAGGTATTTTGGCCCATTCTTGCTGGCAGATGGTCTTCAGTTCAGTCAGACTGGAAGGCTTTCTTGAAGCAACTTCAACTTTCAGATCTGCCCATAACATCTCAATAGGGTTGAGATCTGGGGACTGGGATGGCCACTGTAGAACAGAAATCTTCTTTCCCTTCCTTCTGTTGTTGATTTTGCTGTGTGCTTTGGATCATTGTCATGCTGAAAGTAGAAACATCGACCCAGTAGCTGCCTTGCTGATGGGAGCATTTGATCACAAAGTATTTCTTGATACATGGTGGCATCCATCTTTTCCTTCATGATGTGAAGAGTCCCTCTGCCTGCACTACTGAAGCATCCCCAAACAATGATAGATCCGCCATTGTGCTTTATAGTAGGCACCAGATGCTTTTCGTCCAAGGCTTGTCCTGGCTCTGTCCAAACATAGTGAGGGCCATTAGTTCGGAACAACTCTATTTTTGACTCGTCTGACCACAGTACTTTTGAGAAGAAGCTGTCAGATTCACTTAAATACCTTTTAGCATACTCCAGTCGTGTCTTCTTGTGGACAGCTCTCGGGTAAGGTTTTTTGATGGATCGACATCCTCTGTACCCGTTTCTGCTGAGTGTTCTCTGTACAGTTCTTGTGTGTACAAATGTTCCAGATGTTTCCAAGTTTTTCCTGATATCCTTGGCTGTAAGTCCAGGGTTCTTTTTGACCTCTCGCACAACTTTTCTAGCACTTCTGTTCTCAATCTTTCTTGGACGTCCACATCTAGGCCTGTTTTCAACTGTAGCAGTCAGGTTGAACTTCTTGATCATTTCTCTCACTGTTGACTTAGGCATTTGGAACTTTTCTGCAATTTTCTTGTAGCTGTTCCCTTTCTGGTGGTCAGTTACAATGCACTTTCTAACTTGCAAACTGACTTCTTTAGACATCACCATGATGCTTGGCTAGTGAGCAAGTTCAAGTTGAATAAAACTTGGCTGTCCCCTCTCTGGGTAAAGCCATCTAACAACTACCGACAGGTGTGTCAACACTTAACAACCCTGAATCTGCCTCATGATTCAGTCTTGAAAAGTTAACAAAATATAAAAGGTGCCAATACTTTTGTCACCAAACGATTACATTTTTATCAAATTTCTGTCAGACTGCAAAATAATTTCTTGTTATTTGTTGATCACATCATTGTTTTGAAATGTTCATTTAGTTTGCTTCAATAAAAAATTGCATTAAACCCTTGCTTTATGCAAAACATGTCAAACTGACAGGGGTGCCAATACTTTTGTCTCCAACTGTTCATAAAAGGCTTCAAAAGCTGAGCAGGGCTCATGTAGACAGCATGTTCAGCCTTTACCTGCATAACTCCAGCTGTTATTATTAAAGCGTTGTACTGTACCTGCATGTATTTGTCTTTGATTTGCTCACAGGTGGAGATACAGTTGGAGATGTAGAGGTGGATGAACTCTGGAGGCAGGTCAACAGCTGTGGTCAACCTGAGAAAGATGAGGAACAGGAGTTTTAAAGTGTTTTGTTTATTGTTACTTCGAAACAGTCGATCAACAAGTTGTAGTGACGAAACCGCTATCGACAGGAAATCAAAGGGCAGCTATTTACTGGGTAAATTCAGACTTAGTGTATTCTAGTGATTAACTGAACATATTTTGTGTAATTCTTCACCTGTGGTTCATGATAAAAGTAAATTAAAAGTAAATTACTACTATTACCTCAGCTACTTGCTGAAAACACGATGGTTCACGCCCTCACCTGTTGACCACCTCCATGGAGTGCAGCGACATGTCCATGTTAACCAGCACAGAGAAATATTCGGTGATCTGGCTGCTCGGCATCAGCTTCAGCAGCATCTCGATGGCCACCAGCGGGTTGTTCTCCACCAGGTCAGGGAGCTTCGCCGGGGACAGACCGATGTGATAAACCAGCTTCGGGTCCTTCTCCAGCTCGGCCAGCAGCTGCAGAGGAGAAAAGAAAGACTGAGATATGAGAAGAGAGAGACGTCTGGGCTGCATCTGAAAAGCTCCCTCTCTATCCCACACCAAGGAAAACTGAGGAGGATAAACATGTTGGAACGTCCAGCGTCAACCTTTACACTCTTTTCCACCATTTTCCCTTTAACAGAAGAGTTTAAAGAACAAAGTCTACATTAAAACGTGTGTGCGCTCCACTGTTTCCACAAAGTGTTCCTTCATCACCATCAACACACACTGTTTACTGTGACTCTGAATAAATCTGACAGAGAATAACGGATAAATAAATAACAGCAGACTTAATGGTTGAACATCAGCGGTTTGCTGTGGATGAACAGAGCCCTCCCACTGCTCAGTGCTGTCGGACGGTGCAGCTGATTTCATGGTCCTGTTTGTGCATTAATGTGTGACAAGTGAAGTTGGAATAATTTAATGTTATGCACCACCTACTGTATATGCCATGTATTACAACTACAGTATACTACAATCACTGCAGAGTGATACTACATTTTATTCTCATTTTATTATTGCTCTATTTTTAAATTTTATTTAGTCACATGCTGCATGTCCTTCTCCCCCTCTCCTCCATTCTTAGCTGTCCTATCTTCCTCCTTTCACCCAGCCCGGCCATCGGCAGGAGGGTCCCCCATCTGAGCCAGGTTCTGCTCAAGGTTTCTTCCTGTTAAAGTGGAGTTTTTTTCTTGCCACTGTCGCCTTAAGTGCTTGCTCTGGGGTCAGGCCCTGGGTCTCTGTAAAGCGCTTTGAGACAATTTTGATTGTGGAAGGCGCTATATAAATAAAATTGAATTGAATTTTAGTGATTTTTTTTTTATAATTTAGACTTTTAATCATCTTCTCACCTCCATTTTTTGTGAAGATTAATAATAAGGTTTCTGCAGGTTCATCAAGTCAAATCTGCTTTTTAAAGACCTTCTTAGTTCTTTGTGCCACAGAGTGAAAGTGGGACTGAAAACCAGTGGGGACACAATGGCCTACACTTATTTATAAGTATGTAGATGGTAACATTTTCTAAAGATTTGTTTAATGAAATTAATGAAACCCGGACCTGAATAAGCAGCAGAAAATTGATGGATGGATGAATTCATTTTTCTGTTTTCTATAATCAACACTTCCTCATTGTGAGCTGATTATCTTCCAGCTCCTGCAGCAGCAGAAGTGACAATGACTGAACCAGTGCGACACCAACTCACCTGTGACTGCTGCTGGGCGGACAGTGGGCTCTTGAAGGCCTTGGACATGATGCGTTTTATTTCCACGCCGGTGCTGTTCTTCACACACATGGAGCGGTCCCACTGGATGCTGTGATCCGGCTCGGTGGGGTTCAGCCACGCCAGCTCGTCCTCGCACACGTGGAGGGGAGGCGGCGGCCGGATGAACTCAGGGCGGAAGTGACCTGAGGACGGAGAAATGTGGACATCGTAGGTTAATGTACTTTTTGATGCTTCAAGACAACAGATGATGTGTTGAATTACTACAAGTTCATTTTGTTTTATTTTGGTAGCAAGTGGTCAGTTTTTGTAGCCTACAGGTCGTTTTGGTAACCATGGCCACAGCTGCACAAGCTATAAAACATGTCCTCCTATTCACAGAGTCAGCATCATGTGAACAGCAGTGAATTATGATCAGATGGATGCTAAAAACATTTACCTCTTCAGATTTTGAGAAGTGCTGCACAGATACAAACATTCTCGACTGAGTACCTGACATGGAAGGAGGAGGAGGACTCTGAGATCTAGAGCAGGTTCTGTTTGGTGATTTCTCTCTGGTTCTGTAACCTGAACAGGTCACTCACTAATCTCAGCACTGATACCTCAAACCACTTTACCTGTCAAATGTGTTTTTGTGCTGTGGAGTTAAAATGAACGCTGCTGTGTAGAGCACAGAGAGTTCACAAATCAAACAATCAGAAAGTTGTAAACCCAGAGTATAGACCTTTTTAGCGCCTCAAATTATTCTATGGGAACTAAATTTAGTCCCTGGTTCCTCCATCTCAAAGGTTTAGATCCTCAGTTCCTCAAAAGGTTCTTGGTCACCTGAATAGGTTCCTCCAGTGGAAACAGCCTGTAGCTTTGTTTGATTTCTGTGTAATGCCTTCCTCTTCTAATGTAAAACAAGTTTAGAATCAGTAGCACTCACTCTCCAGTGGAGGTCGGGGCCCTGTGACCAGAGACTCAATGATCTGATTGGCCACTGAGCTGTCGAACCCTGAGTTGGATGAATCTGGATCTGGGTCGTTCAGGATGCTGGGGAAGCTGGCCTTGCTCTGAGTGGGCAGCTCTGATTGACGCTCTGGACGACAGACAAGCAAAAAAGACACGATTAAAGAAAGAAAGCAAGGAATCCTTCATATTAGGATGTGTGCTCTGAAAACTGAAAGCACTAAATGTTTCACAGACCACGAGCCTCTTTGCTAAAGGGCTGGTGCTGGAAGTTGACTATTTAAGGTTTAAAGTTCATTACGTTTTGGAGAAGATGTGTATCAGTTCAGACTCTTTGTCTTTTGTATTGAAAGCAATGATTGCTTGGCTGAATTTATTTTATGATTAAAAGGGCAGGGGCAGGGCAGTGGTATATTCACCTGCTAAGGCTAGCTGCAGCCCACTGATGTCTATAGACTGGGGCATGTTGCCAACATCCATGCAGGACACCTGTCTGGGTGTCTTCTTGAAGAGATCCCTGGGCGGTGCTAACATCAGCTGGGACAGGAAGAACTTCTCAGGCTGGGTGATGGGAGGAAGGAAGCCTGGAGAGATCACATGACAGAAAACGTGTAGGTGGAGTGCTGACAGAGAACACACACTGTCAAACTGTTCAGCATTTGTTCTTTATCACAGGTGGAGAATCAGTGTTGCATCTGTACTGAGTTGTAATTGCTTGAAATGAGGGTTGCAGCTTCTGTGTATTTCATGAGGAACAGACACTGGTTAAATGTTTCTGTTCCAGTCCTCCACCCAGGTGACTTCCAGCAGGATCATGCTCCATGTCACAAAGCTAAAGTCATCTCAAGCTGCGTTCAGTGAACTTCAGTGGCTCATTAGACTGCATTTGCTGGACAACAGACCCGCCCCTCCTGAAGGGAACACACACACACACACGTACCGGACAGCACCTTCTCCTGCTCCTCCCCGGCAGGTGCGGGGTTCAGAAGGTGAGCGAACACGGCGGCGAACGGGTTGGCGGCCAGCGGCTCGGTGCGGTACATCTCCCACAGCAGGTAGAGGGCGGTGAGCCGCTGCGGGGAGCTGGGCAGCAGGTCCGGCTGCTGGAGGAGCATGACCAGCACCGAGCCCACCCTGAAGTGCTCCGCTTTCCCGAAGTAATGATGGAAGTGGGTGGAGAGGCTTTCGAAGGTGTTGGTGCAAGCCTCCTCCGAGATTATGCTCAGCAAGTTAGACAGTTCCTTCGGAGCCAGGGTCATGGTCTCCTCACCTGGGGCTGTTTAGCTTTTTGGAGATCGACACTGTTATAAAACTCTATATTCTCGGTTAATACGACAAACAAAGCATCTCTGTGATAAACTGCGTGGAGTTAATTCATCGTTAAAGAAGTAATGTGAAGAGCTACACACTGAAAGCCATCACACGAGTTAGCGACGCGTTAGCTTAGCCTAGCAGAGCTAACTGACAGTAACCGGCCAGATCATCGCAAAAACTAAAGAGTCCGCCCGAAAAAATCCACACTGACCTGTTCGGTGGCTACACAACAGTCTCCCAAAACCAGCACACATTAAATAAGCGACATATTCAGCTCTGTTGAAACGCTAACACGCCTGTTACACACGCCTGGTTCATTCGCCGTTAAAATTCTGATTTGAACCTTCAGAAGCAATGCACCATGGGTATCGTAGTTCCGGGTTTCACGCCCACACCGGAAACAGGTCTGCGTGAACTACACGCAGGGGACGCGTCGTACGGTGGCGCGCAATATCAAAACGGATCAAAATAACAGAGAAGAGGGATTTACAGAGTGGAAACACTGAATCGAATTGAATTTTTACTTTTGAATAAAACTTATCCACCTCTGATTCTAACTCATTTTCAGATTAAAAGCATACGGCGTGACTCCAAAATAAAAGTTGCAGAACAGTAAACTGTCACATTGGTATGAATTAACCTCAGCCGGCACTCCGTGGTTTTCAGTCAAAGCCTGATTAGATTCATCACTCATGGTGTGTTTATTTATATTGTTCCAAAGTACCATCAGTCCCATGAGATGTGACAGAGCAGAACCCGTGTTTACATCAGTAGATCAGATATTTTCTATGGATGGATATATCGGACCAGAGAATCGGACCTGTCTACCTTCGCAGGTCACGTGATTCTCATCATATTTGTCACGTAGCCTCGTTATTCAAAATCGATTTTGAACCAAAACAGTAAAAAGATTCGAAGAGATCGGACAGGTCTGTGATTCAAAGCTGCTGTTAGAAGTGGAGTATTTCGGTTGCTGCTGTTGTTTTGTAGAGAAGATGGAGAGTAACACTGCAGAGGAGGCCAACACCTCAGGCACCGCTGGCCGCAGCTGGATGAGGAGATGCTGGGATTGTTTCTTGAGGAACATATTTCAGGTTTCCAGTCTGTCAGCCGTTGGTCTGGGTGAGTCACAGAGCCAGGGTCATGGTCTCCTCACCTGGGGCTGTTTAGCTTTTTGGAGATTGACACTGTTATAAAACTCTATATTCTCGGTTAATACGACAAACAAAGCATCTCTGTGATAAACTACGTGGAGTTAATTCATCTTTAAAGAATTAATGTGAAGAGCTACACACTGAAAGCCATCACACGAATTAGCGATGAGAGTCCGCCCGAAAAAATCCACACTGAAGTCACAGATACAGGTGGTTTATCCCGGACCTCACACCTGAAATAACTGGAACAACTCAGACTACTTTTTTTTTTTTAATCTTTTTTTTTTTTATTTTATTTTTATCTTTAGGACATTTTTAGGAACCGTTAGCCACTTTATGTTGCCTTGGCAACCAGAGTACTGAGTGATTTGAATATGGCGTCGACCGGTTTGCAGTAAACACTGAGCCCCATCATGTTTTATCATAGTCCATGACACAGGACACGACTTTATTTTGGCAGCAGCTGTACGAAGACAGGCTTTCTTAGATACATCCATGTTTCTGATTGAATCAAATAAGATCTGTCAGAGTCATGAACTGAGCGGTGGACCGGCTCCATCAGGGCCCAGGACACTGCTCATGTCAGCTCATGTCACCTGTGTGTGGATGATGTGTCCCTGCAGTGAAATGGCTGTGAAGCAGGTGAGACTGTGAGCACATAAGGAGAAATAATTCAAGACAGGAGTGGTCTATAATGTGGCTATGCTTAAGATGTTCTCTCTTTCTGGTTGGATGAAAAGATGAAAGTTATTTTTGTGAAAAGTTTCTGTGCTGAATTTCTCACAGGTATTGTGCTGGGCTTGATTCTCAAGATCTATGTCCCCATGTCTGAACTGGACCAACTCTACATCGGTTTTCCAGGAGAAATTCTCATGCGGCTGCTTCAGGTGGTGACAGTTCCTCTCATTGTGACGAGTGTGGTAACAGGTAAGCTGCAGGTGTGTTTCTCTCTCTGTTAAACCCAGCATTCAAAGGGAACAGTACTGATTTGGTTTAAGCTTATGAAACTTGAATACAGTGTGTTCCTTCACTGAGCACCGGTGTCGTTTGATAGAGGAAGGATTTGCTCTGTCTATCAAAGGCTACACAGACCTGCTTTAACGTCTCAGAATCACAGTCAGTGTGTTTCCTGCCTCTTCAAACATCTTCAGAGTCTTTATTCATTTGCTGAGCTCGTCTCCTGGACGGAATGTGAGGACATGTTTGACAGCTGGTAGAGTCTGCGGCTCACACACACTTTATATATTGCTCATTTGAACAGTGGAAATATGACAGTGCTGTTTAGTTTGTGTGGCCCAGGTGGTGGTTCCTGATTGGTTGGCAGGTTACAGGTACAGAAATGTGTAAAATGCTTGTCAACCAGCCAACTGTGGAACAATTTGCTTTTTTTTCTTCATAAAGTTTTAAATAGGATTTCTTTAAAATAAGACCTAATTTGAAATCACCTGTTCATTTACTAAATCCAAGTTTTTTATTTGAAGGTAGTGAGTAGTATTTTACCTGTCCTCCAGTCCTGACTCACCTGCAGACAGTCCTCTGAACTTGTGAGATGTGACGGTGGAGCTCTGAGTCTCCGTGACCTTACAGGGTCTGCAGATCACAGCTTCTGGTTTTTCTCGATCGTGTGTTTTTTTTTATAGGCGTTTCTGGTCTAAGTGTGGAAACCTCCAGGAGGATTGCTGTGCGTGCAGCAGCATACTTCGTCTTGACCACACTTCTGTCAGTGACCACAGGTGAGAGCAGGGTCTCAGGTAGATTAGATTAAAAAGTCTCAAAGATCAAAAGTCTTACATCTTCTCGTCAGCTGTTTTTCTTCATTTACTGTTGTATATGGCCAAAATAATATACCCTCATTACTGTCAGGACAGCGAATAGCTCAGGCTCAGTTCCCCCACAGCTGAAGCTTCGCAGGTTTAGCCTCTTTTGTTATGTTGTGTAGGGTTAGCACTGGTCCTCATCATCAAACCTGGGGTCGATTATGCTGTGGAAAAAGGTGAGACAGAAGATGAAGAGTCCTTTTCCGCCGTCGATGCCTTGTTGGATCTGGTCAGGTGAGAAGAAATTCTGATGTAATTTCTGCTTTTTTTCTACATATTCAAGTTAGAATTTCTGGTTCGAGACGGTTTGTTGGTCCGTCAGTGTCTTCAACAAGACGACGGAAAATCCCGTCTGTTCCTTTAGAGTTTCTCTGAGGCAGTTTATGTCAGGTCCTGCAAACTTAGACCAACATCTCGCCTCCTTCATTAGGTTCCATTTGTTGCATCTTTGACCAACATTTACACGTTTAAAGTCTAAAAGTGTGACTTTTGTTTATTGTTTGCAGGAACATGGTCCCAGAAAACCTGATCCAGGCCTGTTTCCAACAGGTCTGCTCTTCCTTCACACACAACACAGTATGAACTGCACATTTCCTCTCTCCATGTGATTTCCATCATGTGTACACTGATTTTTTTTTTTTTATCCTAGTACAAGACTGAGAGGCTGGAGTTTGAAATAGAAGTGGATGAGCCAAACTCCAGCCTGGGAATGGTATATTTCTCATATACAGACTGACGTCTGTATATTTATCCCTTGTCTCTTTGAATGTGATGTGAAGTTTCTGTTTGGACTCATAATCCTTGACACATGAAGTTTCTCTCAGACTGTTGTTGTTGATGGGTTTTTGGTCTTGTAACAGAATGCCACAGAAGTGCAACTGGTGGGCCATTTTGTGGACGGACCCAACACGCTGGGCCTCATTGTCTGGTCGTTTGTTTTTGGCCTGGCCCTCAACCAGATCGGGGAGAAAGGGAAAGTCCTGGTGGAGGTCCTCGCCATCCTGAATGAGGCCACCAAATGGGTGGTCAGCTTGATACTGTGGTAAAGTCAAACATCCTCCTCCATGATTCTCTCTGAATGTAATCCAAAGGCTGGGTCTCTTCTGCTCAGTGTTGAGGCTTTTATTTTGCTGTCACATCATTTCCTTTTGCAGCTACTTGCCATTTGGAGTTCTGTTTATGATCGCGAGCCACGTTGTTGAGGTGCATGACTGGGAAACCATCTTCAAACTTGGAAAGTTTATGGGCGTGGTTCTTCTTGGGTATGTTTACCTTTTGCCTACACGACACTCTGATTCCACATTTATCAGAATCTCTGCTTTTCAAAGTGACACGTGATGCAGATTTTGCTTTTTGATTGTGTAATTTTGATTTATTGTCTCAGCCATATGTCTTATATGAAGACAAAAGAATGTGCTTTGTGGAGGTTATGGTCAGTATGTTCTCTCACAAAGTATTTACATCCTCTGTCAACTGCTATTTCTTTGGAGATAATACTGGTAACACATCCTATAAAGTCCAAACACTGCCTGTAAACCGTACCCACCAAAACCCAAAACACAGGACCGGACCCTTCAGTCCTGCTCACATAGATTTACTGATCTTTCAGAGCAGGAAACGAGCACAGAGTGGGCCTTTAAAGTCAGACTAGTTAATACATTTTCTAACAAATGAAAAGTTGTTTGTTGAAAAGTTGAAAAGTCACCAAACCAGGAACTTATGTGGGCAAACGTAAGCAAACAGATGCTGAACTTTCACTGACGAGAGGCTGAAGTTTGCTAACAGCTCACGTCTGTGTGTTCGTCATATGTTTCAGGCTCTTTATTCATGGAGCTATCGTTTTACCACTCGCTTACTTCCTGTGTGTGAGACGAAGCCCCTTAGCTGTCATCAGGGGGGTTTCTCCTGCCCTACTGACAGCGCTGATCATCTCGTCCAGGTAAGAACTCTGTGTTCAAGACCACATTTTAATAATATTTCTTCATATGGTTAGTTCACTAACAAAGGAAATCCTGTGTCTCCAAGCTCGGCCACGCTGCCGCTAACTTTCCAGTGCTGTGAGGACAGACTCCTCATTGACAGAAGAATCACTCGCTTCATGCTGCCCATCGGAACCAACATCAACATGGATGGAACTGCTCTTTATGAAGTGGTTGCAGCAGTTTTCATCGCCCAGCTCAACCACATCAAACTGGACCTGAGCCAGTTGATTACCCTGTCGTGAGTCACTCTTCTCTTCCTGTTGTTTAGGAAATCACAGCAGCCAACACGTTAACATGTCAGTGTCTGTGAGGAGTCTCTGTGTTTGACCTGCAGAGTGACCTCAGCTGTGTCCAGCATAGGAGCTGCAGGGATCCCAGCAACAGGAGCAGTGACCACTCTGTTTGTGTTGGCAGCGATTGGTTTACCAGCCAAGGAAGCCTCCATCCTGGTGGTTGTGGAATGGCTCCTGTAAGTTTTCAGTCTTGAGCGCAGAGCGAGTGGTTGCACCCTCAGAAATACTGCAGGGCAACACAACGTTGAATGTGAGCTAGGAAAAAATACAGTGAAGGAACGCAGAAGTAAAAGTTAATTAGTTAGAAGAGGACAGATGTTTAGAAGAATCAGCATGGAGCAGCGGGCGCGTCCTCTGCCTTCATAGTTTGATGTTACTGGTGCCTTTCAGAGACCGCTGCAACACTGTCCTCAACGTGATGGGAGACTGCATCGGTGTCGCACTCGTTCACCAAGTGTCCAGGAAAGAACTGGAGGAAATGGAGGAGCAAGGGCAGGAAATGACAAGGTGAAATTCTAGATGCTCTCAGTCTTGTGTTCATTTTCAAATCTGATGCAAATGATTACTTCAAGGAGGGATGATGAAGGCACTTTGACAGTATGTGAGCTGAGGGGACCTGCAGACCTGAAGGCATCTAACTTCTAACTAACTTCATAATGGGAAAATATTTTACTCTTAATTTCAACAATTCAGAATTCCAGATTTCACAGCTGGGACACAGTTGTTTCACGCTGATGACCATGTTGTACTCTACACAGTATGCATGACAGTGATCCTGAAGGTGTCAGCCCTGATGAGGTCCACGTCCACATCGACTGTGATGATGACACCTTCTACACTGTGCTGGAGGACCCGTCACCCCAGAACAGTGATGCTGACGACCACCTGGAGTGATGATCAATCAATAAATGTTCCTGAGTGTTAAGACTTAGTCTCATACTCCAGAATCAGGAGTGTGATGATGAGCTGTTTTTATCAATTTTTTTATTTGCTTGTTTGATATAAATAATAATAATAATAATAAAAAATCAGTCATGTTTTATATTTATGGTAGCTGTTTATTTATGGTAGCTGTTTATTTATGGTAGCTGTTTATTTATGGTAGCTGTTTCAGGGCCGCAGGACGAAGAATATGATTTTTTTTTTTACATCTTTTGTAATATACAAAAAGTGATAACCTATCAAAATCTGTGTTGTTGACATATCCCAGACTGATAATCCCTGCACAAAAAATACACTTTGCATTCATTAAAAAGGAATGAATTCATTTTTTCTGTGAAAAAAAAATAGTGGCAATATGTAAAGAAACTGGCATTTAAAGGGTTAAAATCATGAAAATTCACAATCGCAATACATGATGAGGACTGAGGTCAATGACCCAAAAAAAAAAAACTTGTTTTATAAATGTTTTATAATTTTTAGATATGATCCAGTGACCTAAAAGGGCCTTAAGTGTAAAAGTGTGACTTCATATTGTTAATATATTAATACTAATATATTAGCTGATTAACGTTAATAATAAGTGTTACTGTTAATGTTCATCAGTAGGAATCTGATGAATGTTGAGATCCATCATGTCCCAAAGGAGGACGGTTAGTGGAAGAAGGCCATGACGTGTGAATGAAAGTGGGTGAAAAGACTCAGAGCGGAAACGTCTCTTTAACTTGTTATGATTTATTTGATATCACATTTATTTCATTTTCTGTCGTGTGGTAATAATGCAGTGTATGTATGTATGTGTATGTAGTATGACAGATATGTAGGAGTGAGTGTAACAGATATAATTATTGATTTGAAGAGATTTTGAATAAATGTCTAATAGATCTAATGAATTTGTTTTAACTAATTTCTATTTCTTTGTTGTTAATTTCACATTAGTTGAAACTGGAGATAAAATAACTTATGGTTTCTCTGACATGTCACTGTGTGTGGACACTAAGTCACTGTCTTCTTCACTCTGAGCTGAGGACACGTCTCCCTCTTACTGAAAGTTTCTTTCACTTCACTGCTCAACAACCTTCTCACAATCATCCAGCTTCTAATAAACAAACAAGAGTGACACAGTCAGGCTGTTAAAACATTTACTCTTCTTTCTAACATCAGACCCATGTGCTTCCAGTCTGCTTCGCTCTGGAGAACAGAAGCTTCTCTGGACGTCACATTCCAGCAGGAAGGTGAGAGGAAGGTTTACAGCTGAAACCACAGCTCATCTAATGAGCTCTCAGGTTAGGATGGAGTAAAAGTACCAGGACTGAATCATCAGAACATGAAGCAGAGTCCAGGTGACAGGTGTTGCAGGTTCATTTCATAAAGCTAACAGGTGGAGCTAACAGGTGGAGCTAACAGGTGGGGCCGGTGTGTTTAAAGTCAGAGAACGTTTAAAAATGCAAAGAATTAGGAATAAATGTTCCTGAGTGTTAAGACTTGGTCTCATCCTCCAGATTATCTCAGTAATCGGAATCAGTGTGGTGATGAGCTGTACCTGTACCTGTACAACAGGGACGCTGAGTTTTCTGTCTCAGAAAAAACAGGAATAACTACAGATTTATTCCACGAACAAACACGTCATTATCAACATACCAACAGGGGAAATATTCTCGTTTTTAGCTGTGAAATCCTGCTTTTTACTGAGACGTTTAAGAGGAGTCATGAGACAAAGTTTAGGAATGTTCTTTAAACATACCAGCCCTGAAAACATCATCAGAAATCACACATATATCTGCTGGTTAAAAATATATTCCTGTCTGAAAACTCCAGCTCAGTGTGAATTTGGAATCAGATCAATCTCTAATAATGAAGATTTATCAGCTGCAGGGAGAAAGATGAAGCAGATTCCTGGTAAAAAAAAAAAATTCAGAGAAGTCGTCTGCAACATTTCACTCATCATCTCATCGCTCAATCCACACTGGTTAAAGGGATATTGCAGGTAAAACCGGAGCACGCCAAAATGTGAGCTGCTCAGGTGAACGGGAACTGGTCTGGGTGTCACCGGTCTGATCCAGACCTCATGGAGCTTTTTCAAGCTGTTACACATGGACACAAGCATCAGCATCAGCATTTTGAATTATCAGTGAAGTTTGTACTGTACCCAGTGGCTGAGATATTACTATTATTAACATTACTGACCCAAAGTCACCTACAAAGAATTACACAGACATGAAAATCATCTTAGCAGAAGTGAACTGTGGGAGACTCACAGCTAATTCAAATGCTAATTTATGCAAATGTTGCTGGAAACTGTGAAACATGAAATATGATTTTGAACCATAAACAATTTTTCACCGTTTACGCCGCAAAACACACAAGTTTGTTTTCGGTGTGTGTTCAGTATGCACACACACACACACACACACACACTGTCTCACGAATGCTGCTGCTCTGTCCACGCTTCGGTGGGAGTGTTAATGTGGCGTCCTCTGGTTTTTAAATAAAACTGTACATCAAGGAAACACTGTTTTCAGGTCCACTGTCACTTCAGAGTCCACGAGGGAAGGTTTGGTTTACACACACACACACACACACACACACACACACACACACACACACACACACACACACACACACACCTGCATTCACACCACTATATGGCACAAAAATATCCACCTCCATCTTAAAGGGCCATTACAACCAAAATCCACCGAACAGATGTTGATCAAACAGAGAATTAAAAAAAAAGTTGGTGCAACTATAGAAAAGAAAATACAAACAGAAGAAGAAGAATATGAAAACACTGTGGGTAAACATGTCAGTTATATATCAGGCATGCAGGCAAACACACTGTAAACTTCAGAACTGGCAGTAGGTCCAGAGTCTCCACCGGGCGGTTTGTTCGGGTCCACTTCACTGCAGGACTACAGGACACACTGAGGCGGGAAAACCACATGACACCAGAAGAACTTCAAATATGTGTGTAAAACATACACAAGGCTCATGTCCCAGGCTTCACACCAGAGATGGATGTGAGACGTTAATGAAACAGGTGCTGCAGGAATTTATGGCCCAGCAGAGACACAAACTGTCCATCACAGCAGGATCCCTCCCACTTCAAAATAAAAGTGTTCGTGTACTTCCTTCTTCGATTGCAGTTTGATTAGTGTAACGCCTCTGTGACTCCTAGTGTCTTCCTCATTCCTTCCTTCTTTCATTTCATCTCTAGTTCCTCTCCCAGAGTCCTCAGCGCCTCTTTTTACTTCACTGACCAAAACGATGAATTTGAGGCTGGAGAACACAGGAGTGTGGAGGATTGGTTAAGGGTCAAAGGAACGAGGAGTTTCTCGTTTCTCCTGACTGGATGACAGGATGATCGGAGTCTGTCTGTCAGAGGTGTGTTTCAGAGGGATGAGGAAGAGAAAGGGGAACAACATCTCTGGATTCAGTGTTTGGTGTGAAGGCGGCTTTTGCATAGCTTCCTCTCAATCTGTCTTTTTCTGCTCAAAATATATTTCACATGTCTCAGTGTCTTCTGGTTTTCCCACGTGGTTAATGTCCTCTGAATGTCCTCTGCTGGGGAGACAAAGAGAGAAGGACCAGTGCAAAACTCCCAGAGGAGACACACTGTAGGGCACAAGCAGCGATTCCTAATGCTCTTTGTAGGCCTTTTTTGATTGGGGTTTATTCTGGATGAACATCTGGAACAAACCTGGATGGTTTAATCTGACAGTGTGTGTATCTGGAGTTTTAACTGAGAGGAGGAAGTGTGATTAGCGACAACTGTGTCACTGAGCATAAGAAAACTATTTTTTGTTGAAATGTTGATACAAATTTCCTGTGATCACAAAAAAAAACTACATTTAAAAATGTCCCTTGCAGGCTTCCGTCAAAGAAATGTTTGCCACCTTCACACCAAACTCATTTCTCCAGGTGAGACTGACACTAAGTCCAGACGGCGCCTGAAGACGCCTCTGAGTCCTCTAACAGACGAGCAGAACAAAGACTTCTTCTTCTCTGTCCTCAGTCGGTGTAGTGCATGATGGACTCCACGTAGTTCCCGGGGAACAGGCCGGTGGTTGCGTTCATCACTCCTTCAAACCAGCCGTCCTCGTTCTTCTTGATGACGTAGATGATTGCTCCTTCCTGGAACGATAACTCGTCCTCCTTGTCGGCCGTGTAGTCGTAAATGGCCACAACTAGAGCGTGATGCACACACCAAAACATCATCAGCTACTACGACACCCACCAAAAATACATTTAAATAAATAAACAAGTGAGCGCTGCGACTGTTCGTCAGTTAAAAAATAGGTCATGTTTTATTTCACTGTATGTTCCAGTGAATTTCCGAAAGTGAAACCGTCCTCAGCTGGTACTTAGCTGTAATGTTTAGGAAATGTTGAGAGAAGGTTCCAGAGACTCACAGATGCACACACAATAAGCAAGGCTAGAGGACACGGTGGAGATCCAGGAGAACCTCAGAGCACAGCACAGCCTCAGAGCACAGCACAGACTCGGTGTCAGTGCTGCAGTGTCGGTGCTGTAGTGTCGGTGCTGTAGTGTCAGTGCTATAGTGTCAGTGCTGTAGTGTCAGTGCTGTAGTGTCAGTGCTGCAGTGTCGGTGCTGTAGTGTCAGTGCTATAGTGTCAGTGCTGTAGTGTCAGTGCTGCAGTGTCGGTGCTGTAGTGTCGGTGCTGTAGTGTCAGTGCTATAGTGTCAGTGCTGTAGTGTCAGCGCTATAGTGTCAGTGCTGTAGTATCAGTGTGCAGTGTCAGTGCTGTAGTATCAGTGTGCAGTGTCAGTGCTATAGTGTCAGTGCTGTAGTGTCAGTGCTGCAGTGTCAGTGCTATAGTGTCAGTGCTGCAGTGTCAGTGCTGTAGTGTCAGTGCTATAGTGTCAGTGCTGTAGTGTCAGTGCTGTAGTGTCAGTGCTATAGTGTCAGTGCTGTAGTATCAGTGCTGTAGTATCAGTGCTGTAGTGTCAGTGCTATAGTGTCAGTGCTATAGTGTCAGTGTGCAGTGTCAGTGCTGTAGTGTCAGTGCTGTAGTGTCAGTGCTATAGTGTCAGTGCTGTAGTATCAGTGTTGTAGTGTCAGTGCTATAGTGTCAGTGCTGTAGTATCAGTGTGCAGTGTCAGTGCTGTAGTGTCAGTGCTGCAGTGTCAGTGCTGTAGTATCAGTGTGCAGTGTCAGTGCTGTAGTGTCAGTGCTGCAGTGTCAGTGCTGTAGTATCAGTGTGCAGTGCAGATGATATGGAACAGGGGTATTTGGGTTTTCCTGTATTGTTACCTTTCTCCAGGTAGTTTCTGGGGGCCCATGGTGGGTCTTCCTCAGCGTACGGGTCGTTGTACTCCACTACTGCTGAGTCCTCTTCTTCATGTCCATCTTCCAAAGGCTGAGGAGTTGGTGGGGGCTCCTCAGGCCCCGATTGGCTCTCAGCAACCGGGTGAGGGGGAGAAGGGGCATCTGAGACTGTAGATGGAGCAGATGAGAGTACACACCTCATAACTCTCAGGTTTATAAAGGGATCTTTGCAACCACCTGAACCCACAGAGCTGCAGCTCTGCACCTGCACCACCCAAACAAACTGCTCCATCTACAGGCAAGAAGATGAACAGCAGCAGCTCCGTGATTCATTCCCAATAATAATAATATGCAGGAAACTGAAGAAAAAAACATCCAATACAAGCTGAAAATAAAACACAGGAATTATTTCTGTGGTGCATGACAGGAATCACACACACACACACACCACACAGACACAGACACACACTGTGCACACAGCATTTACACTTACTGGATTCCTGAACTCGAGCGACAAAACCCATCAGAGGAAGCTGAGGGGTGAACTGGAGGAGAGAGGGGGGCGGCGGGGAGGCTGCAACACACTCAAATCATTAATACAAGCTTTTTATTCCATTAATGATCAGAATAACAGTTGAATCAAGATGAAAATGTCACATGTAAACACCTCAGTCTAAATACATCATTCTGAAATATCTTTTTAATAAATTTGCACTGAGGTGCTGAGGTCAGGCCCAGCTGCTGCCTCACCTGCTGGGCCACAGAGGAACAGAGGTCGCCTTCATCAAACCTTCATCATGAACCACAACAGAGAAATCTGCCCCCCACCCCTGTGTATGAGCTGCACGGCTCCTGTTGTATTACACCATGTACCTGGGCTTTGGTTGTAGTAAGGACCGCCGTTGACTTGGTTCTGTGTTGCAATTGGCTGACCGGTCACAGAGGGGGGGCGGCGGTAAGGCAGAGACCCCCCCACCTGTGGAGCCTGCTGCCGTGGCTGAGGCCGGTTCATGCTGTAGAACTGAGGGACAATCGGACCTGACACAGTAGAGGGTGAGACAAAGTGCACACATCACTACAGCGGTGAAGTGGCTGACTGCAGGTGTGACCACACCTGCCCCACACCTGCCCCCCACCTGCCTCAGCTTTATGCAGGGAAAAGTAGACGTGGCTGCACAGCAGAGCCTCACATGAGCTACAATGAATTATCCTATATATATATATATGTATATATATAATATATATATATATATAATATATATATATATATTATATATATATATATTATATATATATTATATATATATATATTATATATATATATATTATATATATATATATATATATATATATATATATATATAATAATTAATCATTCAATATTGATTGGTTTTAAATGTTTTAAAATAAAAACCTGATAGTGTGTTTGGTCATATTGCCCTGTCGTGAATCGACACGTGAACGACGACACGTGAAGAGAGCCACACACACACAGAGGGAATGAGCAGGAGTTGGTGAGGCTGCGATGGTTGATGGAGAAACTCACCTTCAGCAGGTGGTGAGGAAGAGGAGGAGAGAGGAGGAGGGGCAGGAGGAAGGAGAGGAGACACTTCTCCAGACAAAACACCCGATTGGACTTCGGACGTGTTGGGGGCGGGGTTAGAGGGTGAGGAAGTGCTGGCGGGTGCATTTGATTGAGGAGGGGAGTCTGTAGGTTGTGAAGGCGAGTTTGGTGGCAGGGGTGCGTGGGGTTGTGTTAGGGTTGTGGTGGAGGAGGAGGAAGAGAAGGAGGAAGGAGTCGGTGAGGGGGAGGGGGAGGAGTTAGGAGCAGTGGAAGAGGAGCTGGCCGGTCCAGCAGTCGGGGAAACTTCAAGAAGGAAAGTTCAGAAGGAAAGTTAAAGGTGTGAGAGAGTAATTCTAAATATCTCACACATCACATCAGACATGAAGCTGTTTAAGGAAAAGAATACGGACACGAATGGACTGATGAAAACAGGAAAGGAAGAAAAGAATAAGGAAAAGATCCAAAAGAAGGGAAGAAGAACGAAGCAGAAAGAATAAGAACAGAGGAAAAGAATTTAAAAGGAACGAGGGAAGAAAATTATTCACTTCATTTCATTTATTAGGATCAAAATTAGCTTCATCAAGACCACGTCAACAGACAACATCAAATCCAATGTCGACTCATCATAACACAAATACACAACAGACAAACCTGACAAACTGACAGTAAAATAAACAGACAATCCAACACAAAGCTCCAGTAACTGATGACGTTACAGGTCAGCAGTCCCACATGAAACACATGTACAGACCAAGAGCTCAGGAAGAGAGGGAAGGAAAGATGTGAAGGCTAGGTGAGTGTGCGCCCTGTGTGTGTGTGTGCGCCCTGTGTGTGTCTGTGCGTGTTACCTGGGAAGGTGGAGGGTGGAGAGGGCGTCGGCACAGCAATGGGAACTCCCACACAGCCGCTGCCGCTGTTTTCCCTGCTGCTGCTCCGACTGCTGCTGCTGGGATGACTGCCTCCACTGCTACCACTGAGAGCGCACACCACACACACACACACACACACACACACACACACACACACAGAAACACACACACAGACACACATAGACACACAAACACACACACACAGCAGTATAATTACTTTACTGAATATTTATATTTTTCTACATATAAATAGAAATATTGCGACAGAATACTGAACACACAGGTAATGGAGGCAAAGGCGAGAGGAAAGAGAGGAGTGGAGGAGCAGAAGCAGAGAACCAGCACAGTGCCACAGGAAAAGCAGAGTAATGGCTGCAGGAAGTCATGAACAGCAGCAGTGAGTCAAAGTTCACGTCAACACAAAAGCAACGAAACAATGAAAAGCTGCAAACAGAATCTGATTGGCTGAAAGCTCCAGAGCGAGACAGGTAAAGAGCGGCGAGGCTGATATTCTACACAGCACGTGTCAGATTTTAAAATGTGTTTAATTCAAATCAGCAGGGTGGAGACAAACCAAAAAAACTAATATCCCAGCTCATCATGACGCTATGACTGCCTTCTCTAAAAAATTATTTTTCCTCAAACTATTACTTCAGTATCAAAACAGAATTTATCAGACGTTTATACATTTTCTGTTCTTGTATTATTGAATCTTAACCCATACATCAGTGGCCTTAACATATGTTGTGCTTTTAAACTAAAATGTGAAAACCGACAAAAATTTGAATGAATTTTAAATGTATTGGTCAAAAGTGCAAATTTCAAAGTTCTACTTTTCCCATCCAGGGCACCACAGAGCTACGTGAACTGCAGCGGGAGAAGCTAGAGACTGGAAATGAACCAGTGAATGGGAAGAGAACCAGTTAGCTGATGCTGCTGTGAGGATGTGAGCAGAAAGTTAGCAGTGTGGATCCTCTGTGCTCCATCAGCAGTCGCTGCAACACAGGATTCACAAACTGCTTCTCAACACAGACCTTTAGAAAATACGAACATTTTTTAGAGCCAATTTGTTTCATGTTTGATAAATAACTTTACTGAACATTTTTACAACTAAATTTACAAAGAAAATACAGTTTTAATTATTATCAGTTTTCCATGGTTTCCTAACTGCAGTGAGCATTTGAAATAGATTAGGTTCTCTGAGCATCACTGCTAAATCAGACCACAGAGGAAACACTGGACAGCAGCAGGAGCCAAAGCAGACGGAAACGAGATGAAGTCAGGTTTAACAATGAAGCCGGAAGAAAGGTGAGAACTCACAAGCAAAGATTTTGGAAATACACAACAAATCGCACTCTTTCTTCTTCTGCAGTGTCACATTAAAAACCTCGGTCGGAGGTTAAACTACAGCCATCAGTCAGCTTAGCTTAGCATAAAGACTGGAAACAGAGGGAAACAGTTAGCCTGGCTCTGTTCAAACTTAGGTTAATCTTAGTTGGGGCCATTTTCCTTGGTACATTTCTTGCCTTTGAACAAGAACTGAGCCTCGAGCTGATCCAAAATATTTGCTCATGTTCAACCGCCAGAAATACAAAGAATGGAAGCGTGAACAAAAGCACACTGAGAGAAGAACGAGTTGAGAGAGGAAGGGTGCATCGAAAAGCAATCTGTAGTTTGTCGAACCCAAACATTCAACACATCTGTCAGTCTCGTTTGGGAACTTGAATGAAAAACGTGTTGTTATTAAGAAGAAGGAACATTCAAACATTTCAGAATCTGTCCCAAACCAGATGTATGGACGTGCTGAATGTCTGTCTTTTTGAAAATGAACTTCAGACAGATATCTTAAAAAAAAAAAAAAAAAAAAAAAAAAAAACAAGATCAGAGTGAAAAACAGAAAGAGCTTGTTCTGTTCTACAGCTCCATCAGAGCAGAGGGAAAAGCCTTGGTCCTGCTCTGGCAGCCATGTTTATCCCCGGCTACCTGTACGTTCGGGGTCGATGGTTGAGGGTGGCGGTGCGGGCCGGACTGGGAAGCTGCCCGGTGGCCACATTGTTTCTGGTGGGGCTGGAGACATAATCATTGGGCACCACTGGGGGGCGCACTGGCTCCAAGGTCCTGTAGGGGGAGTTCTTCCTGTTCATGCAAAAGGTGTTTAAGTTGTTTAAGCCATATAATAACACTAATTAAGATTTCCATCATTTTTTCGTATTTTAACTTTGATAAAATTTAATGAAACATTTTAAGAAATAGCTTTCACTAAGGTTAATGTGGTTCAGGAGCCACTGGGGGGCGCTGTAGCTCTCACCTGGCATTTATACAAGTATCAACTGTCAACTCTGTAAAGCCATAAAAATGGTTCTAATTCAACAAAATGTGACTTAAACAGACATGAACTTTAATGTTAACATATATATCATTAATATAACAATGTAATGTAATTGTACATTATTTTGTACTTTAATTAAAGGCTGGGGCTTCGCCTCCATTCTGTGAGAGAAACAGAGAAATCTGTCAGGTCAGTTTTAAAGGTCAGGATGTATTTTTAGAAAATTAAAACTCCTCCAGTGTCACAAAACTGTAGAGAATAAGGACAAAGGACAAGAAGACACCAAAACCAGGGGACAAAGAGTCGTCCGTCTGATTCATTCAGGAGTCAACGTTCTCCCAAAACCAACACAAACGACGTCCGTCACTGCAGTACGAAGAAACACACGCAACATGATAACTTAAAAACAAACCCACACAAACACACATCATCACACTGTATTAGAGTAAAACCAACATGTTAACAGCATGATGTGTGTCTGCGTATACAAACAAAAACAAGAATTAGACAAGAACAGAACAGACAGTGAAAATCGTGTGTGAGTGTACTTCTGGGTTGTTGTTGTTGTTGTTGGTCTGTGTGTGTGACAGAGGGAGTTGGCCTGTTGGCTGCAGCGTGGTGCCAACCCACTGCTGTGTGTTTGTGCCTCATCTCTGCGTGCACATTGGTGTCTGTGTGTGCGTGCGAGGAGACGGAGGGACAGATGGACCCGGCTTGTTGACTGCAGCTTCAGTTCCGACCAACTACTAAGCTGCTTCTGTTCACTCTCTCATCTTCCTCTGCACATCGGAGCCATTTTCACTTGCATCCTCAGAACATTTGATGCGGGGGAGCAGCTCTGCAACCTAATAAAGACCCATCGCACAGAAACAGCCTGCGGCCCAGCAGGTCACACACAGACAGGAAGGAGCACTCGCACAGCCAGCAGGGCGACCAGGTGGTGCTGGGCCACCAGGTGGTGCTGGGCCACCAGGTGGTGCTGGGCCTGTTGGAGCTGGTAAGTCAGGCTACCTGGCTGCACACACACACACACACATTCAGGAATATTATAACACACTGTAAGCGCTGAAGTAAGTACTGTAATGATTGAATGCTCCAGCACTGGAGTTTGTGCTGATCAGGGTCCCACTCATGTCTGTCCATCAGTCCCTTTCTGCTGCAGCTGTTTCTGCCTGATTCTTTACTTAATAATTTCTCCTGTAAACAGCACAGGACCATGTGTAATGGCTCAAACTGAAAAAGACACTTACACCATTAAATGTTTAATTTATTTATCTTCATGAAAAAATGTCTTACTCTGCAGAGCACGGAGCTCTCTCAGCTACAAACCCACTGGAGCTCGCTCCACCTCGCTCTGTGCCGCCCGTGATGCTGCCTCACCCGAGCGGCTCCGTTATCCAGATTTAAGTGTTTTCGTTCTTTGTTATCTAAATCTAAATTAGAGACTTTCCATCAATCACATTCATTTAGGCTCGTCATCATCTTTTCCTGTTGTGACAGACAGCAGACCATGCTAAGCTAAGCTAAGCTAAGCTAAGCTAAGCTAAGCTAAGCTAAGCTAACCAGCTGCTGGCTGCAGCTCCATTTACTGTAAAGACATGAGAGTGATATCAATCTGAACATCTGACTCAGCATGAAATCAAAACTGGTGCATTTCCCAAAATGTTCAACTATTAATTTAAATGAACAAACACATGACCTTTGACCTCACAGTGTTTGGATGCTGCAACACCAGAGAGAGAGGGATGGAAGAAGAAAGGTTCAAAGGAGAAGTGAAGAAAGAGATGGACACAAAGAAAGCGAGGAGGTTAGAGTGAGAAGAGGGGAAAGAATAAAGGGTGAAAGAGAGAAAACAAGACAATAAGAGGAAATAAAGAAGGAGAGCAGGAAGGAGAGATACAGCTGACCTAGATGTTTGAGGGGAGAGAACACAACAAGCTTTCACAACGCATGACGTTATTCCTCTGAGCACTGCGTTTCAGTGTGTGTGTGTGTGTGTGTGTGTGACGTCATCCCCCTCTGCCGGGTCAAATCTGTAATAAGCTCGCCGCGGGGTGCTCCGTCCTTCCACAAGAGACACACACACACTGTGACTGTAACACACCCGACTTATGTCCGACTCAGCCCAAAGAACAACACGTGTGAAGGTGAGTCTGCCCCGTTCTCCATTTCCAAGAAATCAGACAAACTAACAGAGCAAAGCATGAAAACAAGAGAAACAGAACGTGTGTGTGTGTGAACGTGTGTGTGTGTGTGTACAGCACATTACCTTCATTTATTAATAAACTTGTTTTAAACTAAGTTACAATTACGAGCAGCCACAATCTATTTTAACTTACAACACACAAATCATTGTGTTGTTTTAGTCCAGACTGAATAAATCATTCAAACATTCACAGTTTAGCTTGGAGTTAACAAAGGTGTGTGTTAGTGACACTGAACTATGTGTGTATTTTGTGTGTTACATACCCTAAGATGCCCTTCCCTGCCCTTGGAGGGCTCGGCGGTTTCTGAGTCGGGGGATTAGACCGGGACAGACCTCCTCCTAGTTTCATGTTCTGCTGGCCGTTCACCTGTGAAGACACACACACACACACAGAATCAAAGGTAAGTCCTGACCTCAGCCCAGGTGTTTCCTAACATCCTCCAATGTGTACCACTGTTTAACGTGATTTTACCGTATAATGATCAGAACATAAAACACTTTCCACCTCCCCAGGAGTAAAACAAGCGCCGTTTGTTTCCACTTTGTCTTTTCACCTGTCTCAGCTCTCCCAGGTAGACAGCTCTAAAGTGCTGACTCATGGTGGCTGGCACCAGGATGTATGTGTGAATGGCAGGTAAGACTATAATAAATAAGACGCCTGTCACTGCCATTCCTCAGGTGACAGCTTCAGGTGTCCTTCCTCAGCGACAGGTCTCATACGTGTGTCGCTGTGTGTGTTGTGCATCCTTACCTTGAACCTCAACAACCACTGAATTCGTCAGTGAAAGCAAAGGGAGCAGGAAAAAGAAGAGAGGAGAAAAGTTGTCTACAGGTTAGTGTCAGTGAAAAGCATCATGCAAACATCATCAGCTATTAGAAACACACAGCAGAGACAACAGAGGAGGAGACAGGTGAGCTGAGCTGTGATAACGCCATTGGTCCTACACGTACAAATATTTGTTCTGATGGTGTTTACTAATTACTACACATCAACAATCCCATCAGCGCTGACTGCCTGTATCTGTAACATCACTGACACACATCCTTTCCATCCTGATCACGTTAACATTGTTTCTATCACGGTTACCACCTTCACGCCATGTCCTATGTCATCCAGCACGCTGTAGTCGATGGGCTTCCTGATGTAGCGCACCGGCCTCTCCGGATTGGCCGGCGCAACGATTTTATGTGAGCGGGACGTGTTCTTGTTGGTGGTCAGGATGCCAATCTCCCGCCTCGCCACCTTCTCTTTGTGAATGTCGACGGTCTAAAAAGAGAAAGACAGAGGGAGAGAATCGAACAGCTGTTTGTTCCAGAGGAACCAGACTCATCCAGCCTGAGATAACCAGGGTTACAGCAGCCACACGACAGCAAAACATGCCACAGGTCTGCTGAGCCGATCAGAGGCAGACAGAGGAGTTCTGTCTGCTAACATTTGCTAATTAGCTCTAAAGACAAAGCAAGCTGAGGCTGATGGGAACGTCACTTGCTCTGCGGGTATTTGTGTTGACATGTCAGACGATCACAGTTACTACAGTTCATCCTCTGGCTGCTGACTGACGGACGCCGCCATCGTCAGAGCCCGGAAACAGGCTCTGATAGAACGAACGTCTTTAACGTTAACACACATTCCTTTGTTAAATGATCCTGTTGATAACAACAGTTACACCATGTTGCACCTGGTATCCAAACAAAGCAGCAGGGCCGAACTATTAGCTTTCTACAGACTGAACCTTCTCTGTTTGAGACCATGAACCATAAACTTCAGACACGTTTCCCTACAGATACAGATGCATTCGGTCTGTGCTGAGTTTGTAGGTGATGAGAGCATTTGGACATAGCGCACACATGCACCGTGTGATTGTCTGATTTCCTCTTCATGTTACGTGGTGACTGTGCCGGCTGATTTCTCCAGCGTGGAATGAAAAATGGATCAGAGCGATCATGTCAGTGCGGCACCTTATGAAAGGGAAACACTCGCCTACATAACAGATGTGACTCTGTCTCGCTGAGCAGAAAGAGGTAATTATGACGTGGCCTGGCCTGACGGAGAGAGAAGCATCTCATTATCTCTGCATGCAGAGTTTTCTGATTATACTGATTATTCCGAGGTCTGAGGGGGAGAATGGACCCTCAGTTAATCCACAGCCAGTCTGTGAAGAGACGCCTGTGCATTTTAATGTTCACTGATCTTGTTGGATTTGTGATGAAATAATGAATCTCGACACACAGAGCACAGAGCTGACTTTGAGTGCACGTTCTGTGCGTTGGCCTATGAATATGATAATGTTGGACACAGCTGCGGTGTGAGCTGTGTGGGTGCAGAGTGTTGTGTAAGCCTGATCGGACCGCTGACGACGCTTCACACTCACTGCACAGTTGGGTTCGATCACACCTACAGGTGGTTTAATATCACACATAAAAGAACCTGCGTGGGGTAATAATGAAGAAATCTGCAGAACCCAAACCAGAGTCCAGCTTTGGAAACTGATCCTGGGTTACCTCCTTACACACCGTGTGCTCTCTCACTAACAGAGGCAGAGCCACACTTAGCACACGGTTGTAGGCACGAAGCTCGGATGATCAAGACAATTTGGGTGGGCGGAGTGAAACTGTGTTCTTATCTGTCTGATGGTCACACATCTGTGTCGTGCTGCTGGTGGGAGAAAACCTTGACTCTCAAATTGCCATGAGGAAGGAACACAGCTTTCAGAAGCCTGGGAGTCTGGAAAATCCCAAGTTTCCTCAAATTAAATGAAAACTGAAAAATCAACCAAACTGGCAACCCCCTGGTCTCAGCACCGACCTGTGAGATGTGGTTGACGGAGCTCTCCATGCGGCGGAGCTGTGAGGCCTGGATGTCCAGCATCTGCAGGACGTTGTTGGCCAACGTGTTGATGAGGTAGGCGACGCTGGCCAGAGACTGGGTGGTGTAGCTCTTCGTCTCCTCCAGCGCTCGCTGCTTGTCTGCGGACTGCAGTGAGAGAGGAGTGTGATTCAGGACGTACACGGATGCATGCAGGTCAACATTTCACTCACAGAACAACACGTGTTAAAGACGTGTCAAACTGCGGTGGCAGCGGAGCCGCGTTCCCTCTGACCCCCGTCTGAATGCAGCCATGATTACACCTGAGACATTTTACTGTGGGAATTACGAACATGTGTGTGTGTGCGTGTGTGTGCGTGTGTGTGTGTGTGTGTGCGTGTGTGCGTGTGTGTGTGTGTGTGCGTGTGTGTGTGTGTGTGTACGTGTGCGTGTGTGTGTGTGTGTGCGTGTGTGTGCGTGTGCGTGTGTGCGTGTGTGTGTGCGTGTGTGTGCGTGTTTCTGCTCCAGAGGTCAGTCACAGGTTGACATTACACTCACTGCTTCATTCTGCTCAGATGTTTTACACATGGAACAACACACACACACACACACACACACACACACACACACACAGCTGAATACATTTACACACATGGTTACACACATATTATGCACACATGAAAACACACACACTCACTCACACACACACTCACACACACACACACACACACACACACACACACACACACACACTCACACACACACACACGCGCACACACACACACACACACACACACACACACACACACACACACACACACACACAGTACCTTTCTCTTGGTAAAACGCTGAATGTGACACCCTAGCATAAATCACAGAAGTGTGTGTGTGTGTGTGTGTGTGTGTGTGTGTTTGGTGAAGCATGATGTAGGTCAGTGCAAACTCATTCATGCCTGAGGTTGACAAGAAACACACTGACATACATGTGTGTCTCTCTCTTATGTTCTTATGCACATACATGATACACACTTACACAAAAAATATCACAACAAACTACACAAATGAAACACACAGAGTTGGTGTCATAGGTTTAAGTAACCCAGAGCCATGTGTGTGTGTGTGTGTGTGTGTGTGTGTGTGTGTGTGTGTGTGTTAGATCGTCTCTGAAACTGAAGACGAGGCAGGATTTGTTGTTAGACCGGGGCGATGACAAAGGATCGATGACTACATCCGAGTCCAGCCAGAACATCTGGCACCTGCTCAGAACATCTGGCACCTGCTCAGAAACTAATTTCCTTCATCATTTCAGATCTATTTTCATTTCACCGTGTCCTGGAGTGTCCATCAGTTCGGTCCCTGTCCTCAGAGCCGTCCTGTCAGCAGACAGTTGGACTTTGCCTTGGGAACCTTTGCTGCCTTTTGCCTTTCAGTTTTCTTATGTGATTTCCACCTTTTCACTTCAGTCCTCTCTGCCCCTCTTTTTCTGTCCTTCGCTCCTCATCTGCTCTGTCCAGTTTTCTCCATCATCTCTCTTTCCTTTCCTCCTCCTTCCATCCCATCTTCAGCACTTCATCCTTACATCTCCTCTTTTTCTCTCTCTCTTTCCCATCAGCCATCTGATGTCCTGTTAGCAGTGACCTAGTTGGAGGGTTGCCTCCTCTGGCCTGAGGACAGGGCAGAGCGCGCGCACACACACACACACACACACACACACACACACACACACACACACACACACACACACACACACACACACACACACACACACACACACACACACACACAGCTGCTTTTCCCCCATTTCAATCTAAACGTGAGGTTCATGTACACGAATCAGAATCAGATCTACATGGAATCAGACGCACGCTCTGTTTCCTCTGACCTCTTTTCAAATGAAGGCAGACTTGCCGTAGACATTCTTTCCTGTGCTGTGATACAAACACATGGAAACATGGAAACCTTCGTCCAGGTACAGGAAAAAAGTGGCAAACATTTAAGCAAATTTTCAAGCAAAAGAGTGAAATTTTTTCTTCAGATTTCAGCAGAAGAGAGCAAACAAAGGAGGACTGGCTTCTTCTTTTCTATCTTCTTTGTTATAGATCAGTGTAAAATGAATATTTGGGCATTTTGGACTTTTACTTGAACAAACCTAAACATCTGAAGACGCCACCTTCAGGTCAGAGAAGGTTTCTGATGTTTTATGCATTGATGTCACTGATAATAATTTTGTTGTATTCTTGTACAATGACAATAAAGGCTTCTGATTCTGATACACAGGAACCAAAAAAATAACTGGCAGATTAACTGATGGATGGAAATTATCGTTAGTTGCCGCCCTGAATAAATGTCAATTAATCGTTTGCTCTATGAAATGTACAAATAGACCTCTGTGTGTGTGTGTGTGTGTGTGTGTGTGTGTGAACTTTCTACATTGATAAAACACAGACTTGTCAGTCACATGGCATCTGTGTGTGTGTGTGTTAGAGTAAGGTACACCCCATAACTGTTGAACCAGGTCCAGTCTCAGAGAGAGACAGCCACCAACAGTCTGCTTCGACCACACAGGGACAGGTCCATCTCCTGCCTGTGCGTTTGCTCATACATGACGTTATTTCCACTTACATGAGAAGTTATTTACATTAGCCCCTGGACCTGATCCTCTGCATGAAGTCATGATTAATATTTGACCACAAAGATAAACAAAACAACAACAGACAGACACAACAACTGCAAAGACTCGATGAGCTTCCTTGCTGCTGTTTCCAAACAGCCGACTAATGTTACTGTCCACAGACTGCAAGCAGAATTATTCCAGACCTTTGGCAGTGAAGTTTTAGACTTTTTAATACCTCATTTGAAGGTATGAACTCAAAGTGTTTAAAGACTCTAAGACCTGCAGACGCAGTAAATCACTGCTAGGCTGAGCATAATATCACAGAACACAACATTAGAAGGAGATTTGCTTTCACAGTAATATGTGAAATAATGTCAGCTTGCACACATGATCAGCTCAGGTCTGCCAAGCTTCTGATCACAGACTCATCTTTCCAAACGCTCAGCCTGCTTCGCCCCCGCAGGAGCTGTTCCTGGCACCAGCACTGAAGGTGGAGGCTGATACTCCTTCAACTGGAAAACCAATCGCCATGGTTTCCAACGCAAAACACACACACACACACGCACACACACACCACCAGTGTCCACGTCCAGCCTCCTGCAGTGGTACCATGTGTTTTCAATGAGCAGCAGGAGGTCGAGTTACATTACGACTACCTCTGCTGACAGCTAACCGGTACCAGCTGTGGAGGACCCAGAGGGAACAAAGAAGCAGGGCGGGACTGGGGGTGGGGTTGTCTGCACATGCTCAGTTCAGGGGCTTCAATGACGGAAATGTACAAACGTTTCAATCCCACTTTAAAGTAAATGTTCTGCCACACTGCACTGATACTGAGCGTGTTTCTCTGTAAAGTACAGAGCAGCAGTTTGTGTGAGAGCAACCTGCAGCATACAGCGGAGGTGTGGGTGGTGTTATATTGGGTAACCTGGGCTCCTGCACCAACATCTCAGTCAGACATTTTCCCAGCAGACAATGATGACATTAAACTTTACGACACTCAGCAAAAGTTTGATATTGATTAAATGATCATCAAAATAGCCGATTTGTTTTTGAGCAGCTGAATTATTGAAGCTTCCCTGTTTTAAATCAATCTACACAGATTTAATCGTGACAGTGTCTGAGAATGCTGTGGCCACTTTACCCAGGAGGAGGGTGGAGGGTGGAGGGTGGGGCACACAGGGCCAAGGAGGGCTTAACATGGGTGAAGCCTGAATCCAAATATTTAGCCCATAAAACAGGATCAACAGCACTACTGGATTATGTAACAGCTCCCATCATCTGCTGGCAGTGGGAATGTAGGCCATCCACTGGGTGCTGAGCGAGGCCCCACTCGGACACGTGGGATGAGCAGTTTAATGAACTAGAAAAAGAGTTTGGTTTTCTTGAGAAGACGTGGTGCGATGGCTGAGAGGAGAAAGTTACTGCTCACAGAGACACAGCGTGTCGTCAATTCTACCAACAAAAGGAAAGGAAGGAAGGGTGAAGGAGGCCGAGGACGGGAAAAGGAAAACTGGACAAAGGAAAGCCAGATGAGAAGAGAAGAAAGAAATGACAGAAAAGAGGTGAACAAAGGAAAAAAAAGTGAAATCATTCCTTCATTTTTACAAATCAAATAACGAGGCCTTCAAACAGAACAGTTACTTCAGCCTGTTCTGCTGACGGACAGTGACATTCACACGCTGAGCTGCAGATACGAACAGGTGTTTATTTAAAGCTCACTGAGGGAGAACAGTTGTCCATAACAGCCTCACCAGCCCACGTACAAACTGCACACACACACACACACACACACACACACACACACACACACACACACACACGCAGTGCATTCATATCTCCACAAGCCAACAGTTATCTAACTGACCATCTTCAGATGTAAGTAAGAAATAAGACTTGCTCCTGTTTCCAGGCTGAATGTGTTGATCATCACTGGAAATCACAGACAGTCACAGCTGAAACAACAGGCCGTCAGCAGAAACATCACCTCGCTCCAGCTTCATGTTCGATACAGTTTTGAGGATTGCTGCTTTTCTCTGTTGGATGATATGAATCTGCTGATCACACCAAACACAACCTGAAGAGGTCACCTGAGCCTCTGTGAAACTATGATTTTCTTTTCTTTTTTTTAATAATTACTTGAATGTGAGCAGTCTGATGGGCGTTGTTGAAAACTGTTGGTTCCTTGATGATGGACATTTTTCACCGTTTTCTGATATTAAACAGACTAAAAACGGGCTGATTAATCACTGCAGCCCTCAGCTAGACCCTGCAGAGGAGTGATGATAGTTGACTGAACGAGTTGGCGGCTGACCAGTAACTAGGCACTTTTGAGGGTAATTATATGCTGATACATACTCTTTGCTCCAAAGCCAAATTTAACTTTCCCTGCCATCACAGTCCATCTGCCCTGCTTCAGTAAATTTGAATTTCAAGACATTTCTTCATAGATTTTTGTCTTTCTTCTAAAGCTGAGACCACACTGACCTATCATTTATAATTATCTGTAAAGTAATAATTCTTATTTTCCTCCGAAAACTATTGATTTCCATGCCAGATGCATCCATTTATCAAATTACTTCCATTTTTCTGTGTAAAGTAAGAAAAACACAGGAAACCCTTAGAAAGTTTTTATTATTCCATCACAGACGTACTGCAAGGCTACAAGCAACGATCATTTTCATTATCAACAGGTTATTTTCTTTATTAACTGGATGCTTCAGAGTAAATGTCAGAAAATAGTGAGATAAGCGCAGCACTATTCCAATTCAACATTTTCAGTAATGATCACACAAACAGTGCTGTTTTCAGGGGTAGCGACTATTTTCATTTTCAATTCACCATTTTGAAAATAGGGAAAAGTCAACTCGACCATCAGACATCAAAAGTTCCGAACGTTTACAATCAGACTGACAAAGAAAAGCAGCAAAGCATCACATCTGAGAAGCTTTAATCAGCAAATGTTTGATATTTATGATTGAAAAATGATTAAAAAGTAACTGAGTCAAATAAATGTCTGCTGATCGAATAATCGAACATGTAGTTTTTTTTTTCACCGGGCCACGATTTCCTATTGATGGTCTAGGGTACACATCAGGGTGAAATGGGTGGAATGTCATAGAAAAATCTCCGTATATTGATTCCCCTTCTCGTCTGCATATGTCAAACCGCTTGTAGAAAATGCTTAAAAACATTTTACGAATAAACATGAATCTCTCTTTCATTCGGCTTGCATGCAGTAAACCACTTAGAACATTATTAAGTATATCGCCAACTTTTTGAACTATGTAACTTAATTAAATTACATTCCAACAGTCACGTTTCCCCACAGCGGACCGCGGTGCAGCGTTAACCTGTTCCAGAAGTTGAATTTTCCTAAAAACAGGCGTATTTAGTGGATTATTTGTCAGCCGAACTGGCGTTAAGACCCTATATATTCAGCCATAAAAATGGCCAGTTTTTTTTTAAGTTGAATTAGGTGTGAGTTTTATCTTTCTTACAAAAGCAAGTGGTAACTTTACGGAGATTGGTACAGTCATTCCATCACTCCCCTCTCCAAAACGCCCACTCCCTGCTAACATAACCCCGACATATCATCTGACCGGACTTACACACCTTGGTGTTTAAACACTAGCTTGTACCTGGACATAGTTGCTTTCGCAGTACTCGGCCACTCTCTCCAGGTTGGTGAAACTGTCCAGTAACGCTCTCCGTCCCGCAGGAATTTCTTCCTCCAGCAGCATCTGCAGTTCCGCCATCTTTACATGCTTTTTTACTACTGACGGCTGCGGCGCGCGCTGACCGGACGCATCCTGCTGCCTTCAGGGTCTGTGGGAAATCTCGCCGAGTCCGACAACGTCGCACAGAAAAAAACGGGAAAGTGGAAATTTTCTGTCACACTGAGGTTGATGAGATGTGACTTTCACGGGAAGAGGAGAAACTGAAAGTGTGTGGCGCAGTTCAAAATTTAGAGGCACTTATTTCCATTTTATGCTGCTCCGCTACATTTCAGGAGGAAATATTTCGTGCTTTTTACTACACCACATGGGCACCAACTGTGGCAACAACTCAACCAGTGGAAATAAATTTAAATACATAAATACTCCATTTTATTATAATTCATACCTCTACCCTGCTACATTTATCTGCCAGCTTTACTTTTTTTTCCATAAAACATATGATCAATTTATCAGAATTCGTGTAAGAATATTTCCCTCTGCAGGGACCTGACAGGGCTTTTGCAGGGCTGCCCAAGTTAAATTTAACACTTATAAGGAGCCTTTTAATCCCACACAGACATTTAACAGAGTTAGTTAGTGTAAAGCCCCATGGGACAGTACGTTTTGAGAAAATGTAAAAGCTTTTGTGATCAGAAACAGGTTGCACAGTTGTTTTCTGGGTTTAACAAAGATGATGACTTCCTACAACAAGCCACCACTCTTCATTATAGGTTTTACAAAATGTGGGAATTTAATTAATGACAGTTTGGTTCTCTGACTGGACATAAATCTGCAGGACATGATGGTGAATATGGAGTGTGTCTCGTGCCTGTCTCTCAGAGCAGCAGCTCCACCCTGTGGTTAAAAGCTGTAAACACACCAGATACTGGACAGCAGCTACTGTACATGTACTGCATTCCTTCATTTACAAAACGACTCGTGAAACAAAGAGCTAGGTGAAATATTTTACAAAAACATACATTAAACAAACAGGAAAACAGATTTTGACAGAGAGAACAGACGGGACTTTGGGGTTTCAGGCAGGGATGTCCAGGTTCTCGTCTCCTCTCGGGTATCCCTCCACTTCCATTGTCATCAAAAACTCTGCAAAGAAAAACAAGACCATCACTTTATTATGGAAACACACACACACATACACACACACACACACACACACACACACACACACACACACACACACACACACACACACACACACACACACACACACAAACACACACACACACGCACACATCCATACCTGAGGACCCTCACAACCTTTACCCTGTGTTTG
Organism: Toxotes jaculatrix; assembly: GCF_017976425.1. NCBI lineage: Eukaryota > Metazoa > Chordata > Actinopteri > Toxotidae > Toxotes > Toxotes jaculatrix. Next base: position 988,766 of record NC_054408.1, on the reverse strand, counting down.
GCGCTACCTGGTGGTAACATGGAGAATGTCTGTGTCCTCTCTAATTTTAGCTGCTCAAAATTATTCTACTAAGACACTGATCCAACTTGAAGACACGCAGTTAATGAGTCCCTGCATTCATTTCCCCTGGGGCTGTTTAATGTGACAAAACATACAACTTTATTCCCATCAGTATAATTTCACAGAGCCATGTAGTTATAGAGCTGTGATGTAAGAGGAGTTATTTCGGGGGGCCCGTCCCCCCGGAGCCACTTTAACTCACAGGTTTACCATCATTCTCTCGTGTCCTACCTTCTGTGTAGTCGATGTCCGGCCGTGTGGAGACGACGGCCCAGGCCAAGCCCACCAGCAGCGCCACCACCAGGTTCACTACAATCCACGGCCGCAGGATCTGCTCCTCTGAACCTGGAGGCCTGTAGGAGGAGAAGGAGGCGGAGGAGAGGGGGGACCGATTAACAAACCCATAAAGAGATTTATTTGTTTTTGCCACCACCAACAGGAAGGGAAAAAAATCAAACCGTGGAGAAAGTGACATTTATAAGACTTAAAATGACATGAAAGACGATGGAAATAAATGGTTTCATGTGTCTCTTTTTTATATTGTTGTCTATTCATTTAACATTTCATTACATTTGACAGGCTCACCACAGAGTCTCATTGGCTGTCGGATAAAGATTGATGCGATCACTGGTCATTTGTTGACTGAGGGACAGGATCAGGGCTATGAAATACACTGAAAACAAAGAGAGAAGTCATGATCATCATCATCTTCATCACCACCAAAATCATCATCATCATCCTGACCTTGTCTTGCTTCACTTACAGAAAGAGGCCAGAGCCACAGGGTCCAGGGTGAGGAAACCCCTCAGGGCCATGGAGGCCTTGGCCAAGTTCACTCTGCAGGTGAAACCAAACACAAAGATGTTTGTTTTCTTCTTGTTTATTTAAAGTTGTTGATCAGTGCACAGGAGGAATCAGGGGTTCGTTGTTTTACAGACATGGTGGAACGCAGAGCCTGGGCTTTACACGCCTGCACACACCTGTCGAACGCAGACACAGTGCTGATGGCCAGCAGCAGGTAGAGCAGAGACTGAGCGGGGTAGGCCAGTGGGTGGTACTGCTGCAGCAGGTTGGGCAGCGTGGTCATCTGTTCGCCCGCCAGCACATACACAACAATGATGTTCCACACGGCGTAGCCGGCCAGGAAACCATGAGAGAACAGACCGATCACCCTGCAGACGAGAATGGGATCCACAACACGCAGGACAGATACTGATATCTCTGTATCTCTGAGACCTCGGAGCGTGTGAGATCTCCATCCTGAGTGATGGAAACAAATTAGTGTGTGTGTGTGTGTGTGTGTAGACCTGAAGCTGTTGTGAACCCTCATGGCGACGTCTCTGGTGGTCCAGATCTGTCTGGGGTCCATGTAGTCGTCCATCAGCTCGGAGTGTCGGAGCTGCTCCACTCGCTCTGCCTGAAAACGCCCTGCAGAAGTCAAAATGTCTGCCGTGAACATGTGAAATCCCTAGTGGTTATTTCAGAGGCTGCGGTTGGTCCGGCCAGGACATAGCTCAAAGTGTCTGAGGAGATTTGGTGGGTGAGGTGAGGTCAGCTGCCAGTGACCCACACAGACATCAGCACTGCTGCTGATGGATCAAAGTGCCAACAGGGATGTGAAACTGTGTAAAGTCAGAATCAGAGAGAACTGTTGTGGGTTTTCTCTCAGCAGATATTCCCAGGATTATGTGTCATCTGGATTATACACATCTCATCTATGTTCTGAAGCAGATCACTGTGTAAATCTGATTCACACTCACTGTTCCTCTCCACGAAGACTTTGCCGACCGGCTGGCTGTGTCCGTGGGGGGCGGAGAACAGGGAATGCTGGGGGATGGGGGACTGGGAGTCTGTGATGATATCGTCGTCTTCGGCTCCCAGGTCATTGCTGTAGTGCTCCGTCGCCTTGACCTTCCTGCCAGGTGATACAAGGAAGAGGATTTTGTCCAGAGCAACTTATAGTTTTAGTGGCGTGGCTCTGAGGATGGCAGCGTTAGTCAGCATTGTCTCAACAGTTGTCTCATGGACTGCCATTAAATTCACAGTTCCCAGAAGATGAACCCTGAAAACCCCTCATCAAGTTCATCAGATCATTAGTTTACCTGATGCTGGTACTCACCTTTTTCTTTTCGTCTTTCTGGTGACAGCGACAGTCATGTCCTCTCCGTCCATGGCTGGCTCAGCCATGTTTCCGTTTGGCACGTCAGCATGCTCTGCTTCCTGGTCTGACACAACACGACACGAGGACTTTACTAATGAAGGCTTTCAATCATTATCCAGCTCAGTCACTTTAATAAAACACTGGTCAGCACTGCACGTGACTGTGAAAGCACAATCTCATCTCATTTTAGGTTAGTTTGTGGTTTTTAGTTTTGTGTTTTTGTCGTCATGACGTTGAGGTTTGTAGTTGCTGCTGTGTAGTTGTGTAGTTTAATCATCTGAGTGAGGCGCCTGCATGCTGTGTGGTTTGGTGTGAAAGGTCACATGAATAACAGCTGATGCAGAAAAAGCTTTGCTACCAGTAGTGGGCGCCTTCTTCTTTTTCTTCTTCTTCTGTGGTGCTGGATCCTGTGGCTCTGGGGTCAGAGGGTCTCTGCTGTCCGAATGGCTCCTGTTGGTTCCTTCCTCCATCTCCAGCTCCAGACCCCCTGCAGAGGAACACAGTGGGGTAGAACAGGGCAGAGTGTCGCGTGTGGAGCTGCAGTTACAGACTCCGTCACCTCTCACCTTCTCCCTGCTCCTCTCCATCGCTGACCTCCTTCTTCGGCTTCTTCTTCTTGCTCTTGACGGTCGGCATGGTGACGTTTTTCTGTGAGAGGATCAACAGTTCAACGTGGTCAAACACATTAGTTCTCGAGGATCTTTCAGTCTGTAACGGACTGTGATTTAGGTCAGTCAGTCAACGTTTAACGAGGCTCTTGAGGCGGCCAGGTGGTGAAGCCTGTTTGAGTTAACTGGATTAGCCTGAGCTTTGAGGACGGGTGATGGAGCAAAGCTTCAGGAAACACACCACAAAGATATTTTAAAGATTTATTTAAAGGATATTTAAAGAGTTCTGCCCTTTTAGATAATACACTGCAGTATGCATCAGCACGTGAGAACTAAAACAGCATTACATATAAAGCTCAGGTTCAGAAAACAAGCTGTGGTTTAACGGAGGGTGGTGTGCTGGAGTATTTCTTCTTTTTTGGTTGGAAGTTTATAAAAATATTGAGTTGTTGTTTTTTTTTTACATAAGTTTTGATCAGTTTCTAACGGATCACCACCGACTCAACTAAACTGATGTTCAGTGTATTTCATAGCCCAGAATTATAAGGATCAGCCACACCTGGATAAGATGTTATGAGCCTTTATCAGAGACATCATTCATCCAGGCCACCGCTCACTTACTTATAGTTGTATAATCCATCACGACATACACTGAATGATCATCCTCCTGTAACTTTTAGTTCAGCAGGGGATAAAAACAACATGGAAGCAGCAAACACATTTTTATAAACCTTTCCTTAGTTCTGCCAAACTAAACACGAGGCACGGTGCTGCACTGTGACACACTGACTGTTTGAGAACAATACTAATTACAATCAGGTGCTTAAATAGTCTACTGTTGCCGAGTGACTTTGTGACTTTGGCTTGATGCTGTTTAAAGGATGCCCTCATTTAAGGTTTCGTTTTTTTCTAACTGCACCCTGCTTTCTGTCACAAAGACGAACTAACTCTATGTAAAAACATGTTTAAAAAGATATTTTCAGGTGTAGGTCAGTCAGCGAATCGATATCAGTGCTCACCTGTGCAGCTGAGTCTGCGGCCGTGAAGAGGAAACACTACAGTCACAGCCTTCCTCTGTCTCTGATCTTATCAGGCTGAGGGACAGTGTCTTAGGGTGAGCCTCAGTATAAAAACTCTCCCTCCTTCTCTTTGTTTCTCTGTCTTCTGCTGTTGTTTAATCCCAAACGGTGCATTTTTTTAAAAACGGCACAGTTTAAAGTCTTCACATGAAAAACCAGAAGCAGAAGAAGAGCAAAGATGTAATGTGAAGCAGAAACAGACAGGGAGAGGAGGCTCATTTGCAGATTCGAGACTCAGCCCGGGGTTTAGAGTGGCAGGTGGATCTTGTGCTGAGCCATGACAGCCTCAGGGAGCTTTGTGATTGGTCAGTCAGCTGCATTGTCATCAGCTGGCATGGCTCCAAATTAGCTCCGGACGCTAATAATCCCTCACCCTGCCGCCCTGTCAATCCTTCCTTCAGTAAACACTCAGCAGCATCCACACTCAGACTCAGACCCTCTGACCCCAGAGTCACAGGATCCAGCACCACAGAAGAAGAAAAAGTAAAAGCTTGAGATTATTCAGAGATGTCTGAGGAAACATGGCCTGTGTGTGTGTGTGTGTGTGTGTGTGTGTGTGTGTGTGTGTGTGTGTGTGTGTGTGTGTGTGTGTGTGTGTGTGTGTGTGTGTGTGTGTGTGTGTGAGTGAGTGTGTGCACCGTGAGCCTGAGTTAGAGAAGAAGAAAACACCAAACTCTTTGTTGTTGTATCTGCAGAAACAGAGCAGGTGTGCTGCTCCTGTCTGAGGTCAAAGGTCAAAGGTAACAACCTTCACACCACAGAAACCAGGCCAACGCAATGAATCCTATTAGACCACACACACACACACACACACTGTGCACAGTAGCCTGGAGCATGCCTCTGGAATAACTAATAACAATAAAAATGTGTTTAATGAAAGTAAACCCAGTGATGAACCGGGTTTACAGGAACATTTAGCTTCACACACACACACACATACACTCTGTTACCTGCCTCTCACTGCTGTTTGTGTAGATGACAGTAAAGCTGAATGATGCAGGGAGAAGACACTAATCCTCCTGTTAAATCTGCTGAGCTGCATCTGCCCTGCACAGGATTAACCTGGAGGGGTGGGGGTGTTGTGTGGGGCGTGGGGGGTGTGGGGTGTGGGGCGTGTGTGTGTGGGGTGTGGGGCGTGTGTGTGTGGGGCGTGTGTGTGTGGGGCGTGGGGCGTGGGGGGTGGTTAGAGAGACACAGGCAGCCACATGATTTTATCTTGATCTTTAATTAGCACATGTTCAACACACATCATGCGTTTACTGAAGCTGCCGGTGTGACGGTCGCTGTCTACAGGTGCCTGCAGGCTGACTCAGGCCTCAGGGGTGAAGTTTAAAGGCTCTGAGTCTGAGTGAGATGCTGCAGACGTGTCAGTGAGCTCACTTTGCTGCTTTATACTTCAACTCCACTAACTATTGTATTGTTTACTGAACTACATTTATCTGACGGCTGTAGTTACTGTTCAAATTCAAAATGTGATAATTCATAAAACACAAAGACTCGGTTCCTGTGAGGATTTAACCAGAGGTTCCCAGCTTTTTTATTTTTTTTTTTTTGGCTTGTATGGATCAAAAACACGGTTTCACAGAGATTTTAGGAATTCCATAAACTGGCCTTTATCAGCGCAGGTTCTTCTGAAGCAGAACAGACTCAGACCCAGAATCAGTTCCCCTCTGACTAATCACTTGTTTCTCCTTAACACCTCCTTCCCGCTCCATTTACCCCCCTCCTGCTCTACTCCTCAGTCCGGCCCCAGCTGACAGGTATCCACTGTGGTTCTTCCTGAGCCTGCTGGATGGTGGAGCAGAGTTGAATGCAGGTGTCCTGCAGGTTGTCGTTCACCAGAGTGCAGTCGAAAAACTGTTTGTACTTTGCTTCGATCAGCCGGGACGTCTCCTCCAACTCCACAATATCGTCCTCCTGCAGAGGGAGAGACAGGAGCCGGAGCTTTTCAGTTCACGCTCCTCTTTCACTGTTAATTACCTAATTCTTTCTCAGTTTTCCTGCCTGTGTAAAATTCAGTGTACTGTCACACCTAAGCTGCAGAAGCTAAACACAGATGCACTTTTCAGAAACGATGTACTGTATTAGTGTAAAGAGTGCTGGACAGATGTCTCTCAGACGTCTCTGAAGGACAGGCTCTTACTGTGAAAGCCCTGTTGATGGCGTAGTTGGTGATGACTCGGGCCTCTCTCCGACTCTGTCTCAGTCTCTCGGAGCTGGGGGCTTTGATGTAAATCACGTATGGCTTCAGTTTCCTCGTCCGCAGAGGCTGGATGCTCTGACAATAAAACCACATATCTGGGATTACTGTATTAATCCGCTGCTGAAAGTAGTCCCCTACAAATGAACGAAGTAACAATGACTGTGACCAGCAGCTTTTTAAAAAATGAAATATATTTTAATATATATAGTTTTGGAAGATTTCCGTCTTCATGTGAGAGCTGCAGAAAGTGCTGAGTCTTTGTGTCTCTTTATGTGATAGAATAACACCAGACTTATCCTTTAACATGACTCTGTATTATTTAGTATTTTTCTCCTGTGTATCTTGAAAAGTTCTCTACATATTAAAATTATTATTACTGTTGTATTGGCTGATATCTCTGTATATGTTTGCCTTTTCTATTTTTTAATCTTTTATTCATTTATTTATTTACTTTTGTTGCTTTTGCATTAAAGTTTTTCATGATGCGTTCAATGACCCTGATGGAGCCACAGGCTGAAGCGTGTTGGTCTCACATGTGGTTCAACATCGATGATGCACATCCGTCCTCGCCTCAGCACGTCATCAATGGCATCAGTGCTGGTCCCGTACAGGTGGCCTTTATACTCGCCATACTCCACAAACCTAAACACACACACACACACACACACACACACACACACACACACACGATAAATGAGTTAACTTCTTAAATGGTAATATAAACACGAATGTAATCAGGTAGAAGTCTTTGTTACTCCCACTGTGAAACTCCCACCTGTGGTTACAGACCATGTACTCGAACAGCTCTTTGGTGATGAAGTGGTACTCTCTTCCCGTCTGCTCGCCTGCTCTGATTGGACGAGTGGTGTCTGGGGGAAACAGCGGGTCGAAGCAGGTGTGTGATTCATCACTGATGATGACAGCGAGCACACAGACACATGAGAACAGCTGCACATCGTCGGTCTCATTTTAAACTGCTGAAACACTTACGAGGTACGGGTCCCTGGAAGGTCGAAGGGTTCAGTTTGATGAGTCTCTTCCTCAGTTCATTAACTCCAACTCCTGAAGCTCCTGTCCAAAAAAAACATTCCAGAAACATCTAATTGGGAAGGACTTGGAGGAACTCTCTCTCTGATCCTCCTGAAACACAGATCACATGCTCAGTTAGTCTCAGTGACTCAGATTTTCCTCTCTCACCGACAAGGATGATGAGCCGGTGGTTCTCCTGTGGGGGGCGCTGATACAAAGCCACCTCCTCATAGGGGGTGGACAGAGCGCTGCTGCTGGGCGAGCAGGAGGTGCAGGACTGTCGTCTCCTCCTGTAGGATGTCCTCCTCCAGAGACGGAAACTCCGCCGGAAGCCAGCTGAAGAGAGATTCATCCATTCACTCGTTCACTGAACGACAGAATGTTGTAATGTTTTTAGGTTTGAAATGCTCACCGAGGTAGATTCCATCAGTAACATCAGCGTCAGCCTCGTCTGAGGGGAGAGGACATTAAAAGCCTTCAGTCATCTCTTTAAAAAACCTGATGGTTGTTAAACTCTTCATTAAACTACAAGTAAAGAGAACAGAACAGTTCGACTGTGGAAAAGTTAAACTGCCAAAATACAAACAAATCAAAGAAATAAAAAAACAAACATGTTTTTCTTTTAACTGCGTCAAAATTAAACTAAAACATATAACATAAGGACGGTTCTGTAGCTTTTTACATGAATAGTTTTTGATGGTGATGTGAATTTTCCACACATTAAATTTTTCACTTTGTTTACTTTTTTAATGTAAACAAAAAGTTAATTAATGTCATTAAACCACGTTTTCCACTGAATTATTTATTATTTATTTATATGTTTGATTTACTTCTATTCATGGAATTGAAATCTTCAGACATTTAAACAGACTTACCTACCAAAGTTTATTTCTTCCAGATCTGTGGAAAAGAGAAAAACAACAGTCACGTCCACTGCACTGAGGGATGGTGGTATCATGTGCACATGTGCTGTGTCTGGCAGGTGTTACCTGTCGGTGTGCGTCTGTCATCAGCATGTGATGCATCATTGTCTGGAACAGGTGAAAAAACACAGTACACTGTTTGATAAAAGGCTCAGAAGAATCACAAAATGTTGTGTGATGACGACAAACTCTTAAAGTCTGATTTCATGTTGTTGGTCGATGTGAAGATTTAATGGATGTGTTGAGAACGTTAACACAAAACTCTCAGCAGGTCTCAGAAAAACAACAATTAAGATTTCACTTGTTGGTCTCTACAACAATTCGTCTCCGTTCACAAAATTTTGTTGAGAAAAATGTTTCAGGGCAGTGAAACAAAACCTACAACACACAAACTGACGACAACGTCACAGACTCACACACCGTACGTACAGAACTACTGCATCACAGCACACACTGGGATCACTGAAGCGCGTCTGTGTGGTTCTGGCTGTATCACACCCACCGTTATCAGCCAGGTCCACTGAGGTCGGCAAAGAAAACAGAGAGAGAGGAGACAAAGGTTAAAAGTGATTCCTGCTGTTCCACAGGTACAGAGACGGAGGGAAACACCGGGAGGAGCCTGTCAGACACAGGATGAGACATGAGACGCACACAACACTGACACAAAACAACAGAAGTTTCACCAGGTGTGACTGACTTCACCTCAGAGACTCAGAGACAAGACACTGTCAATCTGTCCAGGACAAACAAAGGCACAGTTTGACCTGCGGCCTGCTGATGGCTCTGAGGTGGTGCTAATGATGGAGGGATGAGAGAGGACGGTGGAGGACTGGTTTCAGTCAGTCAAACTGCTAACTGCAGACAGACACTGAGGTTAGTGATGACAGAGATGATAATGATGAGTCCTCACAGGGTCTGATGCAGGTATGCACCTGTAAAGGCTGACACCACCACTGTTCCCTCTGTTTACTGTCGAGAGAGAGATCGAGTTAAAAAGTGTCATGAGATGATAAATAACTAAATCTTTCCATGGAAATAAAGAACCAAAAACCCAGAGGTGAGACCTGAGGAGCTAAACTGACAGGATGTTCGCTAAAAGGTAGAAGCACCTGTCAGAAACCTGACAGGTGCTGAAGAGGCGCAGCATTAGCAGTGAATCTGTGGGAACTGGTCCCAGCAGCAGCTTCTCACTGGAGGAACTGAAAGTGCAGCCTGTGAGTTCAGCAGGTCTTCACGCTCTGTGAGTGTCACCTCTTCAGCATGCTGGCAGAGGGAATCAGACCAGCGCAGGACACAGCACAGGGCAGCTTCCTGGCCTGCCACCACTGCCCGTCCGACTGGTCCACCACCTCCAGCAGGTCTCCTCTGCTGAACGCCATTCCTGCGTCAGGGCAGGGGATGGAGGAGTCCTGCAGGGGGCAGTAGTCCACCATCGCCCTCATGTACATCTGAAACACAGAAAGAGATTAAAACCAAGAAAAAAACAAAAAGAAAATCTTTATTTATCCCAGATCAACAAACACAGCAGACAGGAAAACAAAAACAAAACAGTGTTGATCTAAAGCTAAGACAATAAAAGGCCTTTTAATATATATATATGTATATATATATGTGCGTGTGTGTGTGTGGATATGACTTTTTAAAAAAACGTGCTGATGTGCTGATATGGCCGCCGCCATGAGAGAGCAGCAGAGAGCGAGTTCTTCTTACCGGCTTCAGGCTGCTGCTGCTGCTCTGAGCTGCGTCTGGAATGACTTTAAACAGGATCGTTCCCTGGGAATTGATCTGAACACGGAAAAACACAGATGAACACACAAAATAAAGGATTGGTGACTTATCTCAATAATCAGATACACATCACATACATGAACTGACAAATTCCACAAATGTTCCACTCCCCAAAGTTTTGTTTTTCACTTATTAAACTTATTTTGTTGTTATTTCTTTCTCTCTGGTGACCTACCAGTATCTGGATGACCTGTTCTGGCTCCAGACCCACCACAGGCTTACCGTTCACCTCCACTAACAGATCACCAGGGTGGAGGAGTCCTGAGACACACACACACACACACACCATGTTTAATACATCATCTGGGCATCTTATGTCTAGTACTTTTTGCAATGTGTTAACATCTCACCGCTGCGGTCTGCCAGTCCTCCGTGAATCACCCTGGCGATGTAGATCTCTCCCGTCTCCTCGTCCCTCCTTATAGTCGCCCCCTGACAGACACAGTTTATCCACATTTAACCACCAGAAACTACCAGGCTTCAGAGTTGAGCTTCTGTTTACTGCTAGGACTCAGAGCTCATGTGTACTGATCGAATGTGTGTCAGTAACACACAATGGGACAGAGCATCAATTCATTTTCCTGTACAGATGGTGGTCACGTTAATGAAGATGAAAAGGGAGATGTGGATTGTGAGACTGTAATTTCTCTGTACCTTCAAATATTTGTTCGTTTTCTCAAAGATCCAGCGATGAAGAAACGTCTGCCTCTCCAAAGTGTTTGTTGCCTCAGATATGACATAAGTCTTCTTCTGGTGTTTGGTTAAAAATAAAACATTGCTCTTTAAACTAAATGCTGATTTAGATCTACAGCAGCACGACTTCCTGTTTGTGAAAATGTTCGTAATCTTCTCATAAAAGTTTCTCGTCTATTTCCAGTCCCAGAGAAGCCAAGGAGAGAAGACAGCTGGTTTTTGGCCTACTTCTTCCTCTTCTTCTTCTTCTTCTTGGCTGTCAAGCAGCCTGTGCTGTTACTGTCTTGTTTGTCCTCCAGAGGGACTCTAGAGACTGATCCATTGTTGAGCCTCACCTGTCCATTACTACCACTGCAACCTGCCCTACAGGTGGCACCAAACGTCACCACTGTCCTTTTAGATCCTCCGTTCCTTCGCTTTGGACTCCTAGATGCTGGAAAGCCGTCTGCATGGGAACCAACAGACGTGGATGAAGAAGAGGAGGAGCAGGAAGAAGAAGAGGAGGACGACAGGTGACGTGGGTAAGGCGTGGGAGGTTTGTGGACCACTTTTGGGGACAATGAGGAGACCCGTGGGGGAGGTGGTGGAGGAGTGTGCTGTTTTGGCCTGTGTGGAGGTGAAGACTCGAGGTGTTTGTGGGCCACAATGAGTCCCTGGAGCTTGTCCACCACTTCAGCCAGCAGGTTGAGGGCCTGGGCGTTCTCCTCCACACTGTCTGTGATCATTTCTGTTGCCGCAACCATCCTCTGGCCAAGATGGCGAACGTCCTGAGAGCCGTTCTTGATGCTGCTGGCCACCGTGTGAACAGTGGACCTGAGCTCCTCCATGCTGCACTGTTTGGTGAGCTCAGCAGGACGTTTTGCTTGCTGCCGCCCGTTTCGTGTCTGTTTTGGCTGATTCTGGGATCCATCGTGACGAGGAGAGGTAGAGTAGCGCACCATGAAGGGATGCTGCCTGCCAGGGGCGGGGAGAGTGCTAACACCCTGCTGACGAACGGAGCGCTGAGCAGCAGGACTAGAAGGTGCTGTGTGGGCTCCAAGAGGGATCATCCCAGGACAAGATGGGACCCTGCCAGGTGTTGGGATGTTCCTTGATTGTCCCCCTGTGGCCCCCTGTTTGTACAAGACTGGGGAGCTGGGAAGGCTGAGACTGTAAGCCGGGACGGGAGGGGGAGGGTAGGCGTAGTCATCGCTGCTTCCTCCAGTAGAGGCATCTTCTCCCCCGCTGGGCTTGGGTTTCTCTGAAAATGAACCTCCACGTAGAGAAGAGGATGAAGACAAGACAGAAAGTTGGCCAAAACAGTGCCAGCAGAAAAGTGAACTGCACATATTTGAAAAAGAACAATGGAGTTTGCAGGAAGTTTGAAAGGAATGGAAAGAACGATGGATGAACTGTTGATGAAACGGCCGTCGCCTTCTGAAAGATGGACTTTCTGACAAAGGAATGGGGAAAATGCAGAAATGGACAGGTGAATGAAAGAATGGACATAACATATTTGTAAAGACACTAGGCCCATATTTATCAAGCAGCTCACAGCAGGAGTTCAGTTTTCAGAGAGACATGATGTTCGTCCTACTTTGATGATGAGAAGTAAAAACACTCCTATTGGGTTTTTTTTTTTTACACGTCTTCTTGCTGGTGCTGTTTGGTGACTGGACGTGTAGCTGATAGATCAGATTAAAGAATGAGTGAATGAAGAAATGATCAGATGATTGGTGATGAACTGACTGACCGTCTTCCTTCCCTCCTCCTCCTACCAGTACGAGATGCAGGACTAAAGACCGAGGGAGCTGATTGGTGAAGCCCTTTGCTCCAAAGCTCCGTGGTTTGAGGACACAAACAGCAGCTTCCTGTTGACTGATAGCGTGGGAGCGAGGGCTGTGACTGGTCTTCTCTGGGGAGGGGCAAAAGCCTGGTTTCACTTCCAGTCCCTCTGAGCTCCTCCCCCGACCAAGCCCTTCTGGCAGGGACAAGGCGCTCCAGCGTGAAGCGGCGAAGGCTGCTCCAACGGCTACGAATCACTCCGACTCCATCTGCTAAACTTGCTCTGCGCTCTCCTCCACTCTTGGTGAAATAAAGATAAGAAACTGGATCTTTTAGGGTTTAAAAAGACCTTAAATCAAACTAAACACCAGTTACAGGTTCAGCGATGATAGAATAAGCACATGATGGGCTGCTGAGGCTTCATTCTTTCAGTCCTCTGTTAGATTAGTACAATAATACTGTCGGGTACGATGGATGAGTCAACAGATTCTGTCTGTTCTGTTTACTACTGACACGCTTTGACACATGAACATTCCACACATGCAGGCTTTATGTGAGCAATGAAATCACAAGCAGATCTTATTCATTTAGAGTTAAAACTAATCTACAGTGAGAAAATGAAAAATGCTGATTTCTCACCAGAGGCTGGTTGTTCTTCACCAGGCAAACAATCCTCATGGCCTCCTCATCCTCAGGTAGCTCATCGGGCAGGGGGGGTAAGACAGGCTCATAGTCTGACTGGGCTACGCTGTCGTGGGACGACAGAAGGGCCTGACAGACAGGTAGAGTGACAGACAGACAGGTCCAGGTGTTTTCACAGCGCGTCAGATACGGGTCATACCTCACCTCGGGATGATGAATGATTTACAGACCTGTATGTGTGGTGAGCTGAGGAGGCTGTGGAGCTCTCTGGCTTCAGCTGACGGACGGTGGACCTTCTGTATCACAGCCATGATCTGATGGACAGGAAAACAGAATTACATGCTAATGCTTTACACTACAGAGTTTAATCATCTCTAAGGTAACTACTGAAACTCAGCTCAAACTCAAGGGTGTGAGGGTCTGACACTGTGACCTCCTCTCTTGTGTATTTTTGGAGTCCATGAGTGTGAGTAGTAGAGGTGTTTGGATCGATACTGAAATATCGATATTTCTGATAGCAAACATTTATGTTCTAGAATCGATTCTCATATTAAAATCTCGATATCGAGGAGAGGGACAGGTGCTGCCAGGGCGAGGCTGACGTCACTCGCGGAGTCATTTGCTGCTGAAGGAACTATCCAGGTACAGAGGGAGGAAATGTGGAGCTGCTGGTGATGTGCAGCACTGTCGCTGGATTTTGGGAAAGTGACTGCAGTGTCTGTCTGCTAGGCGTAGGTTTTTGTGTTTTTATTCAAACAACGGGAGTTCATTCATTCTTAAAACTACAGAATCCCATTTTGTTCAAATTTACATTAATAAATATGGTTATGAAATAAGTCAATAAAAGATGGAAAAGGTTGGAAACATTATTAGAAGAAGAAGGAAGAGCTTCAGTAATAAAATCTGCTCTCACCTCTTCTGAAGGCAGCAGACAGTTTAAATGTGTGGGAGCAGAGTTTGGCTCATTCTTTTTGTTAACACTCAATTTGTGTTTGATTTTTTTTTGGCTGCCTCCTGCAAAATCTCTGAAGTGGTGTCCTCTGTGTCGGCTTTCCCTCTGCTCTACAGACTGACAGTGAGAAGACTGAAATGGTGACTGGGATGATGAAGAAACTGGGAGCAGGTGTGTGAGTGAAGGGAAGGGAAGCTCAGGTGACTGAGAAAGTGAATAACAGGTGAGCAGGTGGAGACAGAAAGACGGTCCACTGTGAGACAACGTCTTCTAATTTTAGAGAAAAGTCTAAAAACTGTGTGTGTGTAAACCTCGTGTGACAGTCCTGAGGCATAAGGCAGAAATGGGCTGGGTGTCAACCTCTGGAACTGCAGCAGGCACTCATACACCTGGACACAGAGAGAAAACAGGAAGTGAAGTCGCTGCTCGCCAGGTGATGATGTCGTTGTAGCCCACACCTGTTGAATCAGGCTGTACCTTCAGCAGGGCGCGCAGCCACGGAGCGCTCAGCAGTTCATGCAGCAGCTGAGCGCCGCTGACGTTTCTGTTTACAGCTTGACCAACGTCCTCCACCACACTGGACAGCACGTCACTGACACCTGCACACACACACGCACACACGTGCACACACACACACACACACATGCACACACACACACACACACACGCACACGCACACGCACACACAGAAAAAATGCAGACACCACCAATGTTTTCCCTGAAGCCGAGCACAGCCCGAATCTGAATCTGAAGTTCTGCCAAGTGGATTGTTTGCTGTTCAGTTTGAGGTCGCGACCCCTGATTAATCACCTGGATGATTAATAACTTGGCTCCATATTTTCCTCTGGTTCTTCTTCTTATGTTTTCATCACAGAGCTGCACAAAGTAATGCTGCCTTTCTCTCTTGTCATGTGTTGTGACATGATCATTTTTCTGACAGGTGTGTCTCATTGCACTGGTGAGATATGATGCGCTTCACTGCCCGACAACAACCAGGACACTAAATAAATATATGTTTATCAGTCTGTAATTTTCCAGCAGCTGTTTGAGGTTGGAGGTTTCTCCTGGGACAGGATTAGCATTGCTGAGGAGCCCCGGCCCGCTGACAGACACTAATACCATCTGAATTAGGTTTTAGAAAAGATTAAATTCAAATGAAGCCCAGGTCCGGATTTAGATCTGAGCTCAGGTCAGTTACGACTGAACTCAAGACAATAAACTCAGTCAGTGAAGGTCAGATGAAAGAGGCTGATAAAGGGATGTGTGTGTGCGTGCGTGCGTGCGTGCGTGCGTGCGTGCGTGCGTGTGCGTGCGTGCGTGCGTGTGCGTGCGTGCGCGTGCGTGTGTGTGCGCGTGTTCTCACCGTCCTCCATTGCTTGTCTCATGTTGATGGTCCAGACCCGCCTCAGAGGGGAAAAGACTTTTTCCACTGAAAACAAACATAAACAAAGGTTCAGTGTGTGTAGAAGCTTCTGGAGACTCTGACCTGAGGAAACACTAAATGACCCACGTCATTTAAAAACCTTTTTATTCTTAAAACGACCTCATGATGTGTTTGTGCGAAGGTCTCAGGTCAGAAACAGTGACACGCAACGTTACAGCCAAAACCTGACTCATGCTTTAACACAGAACATACAAAATTACATGGTACATGTGTCCAGAGAGCAGCGTCATCTGTCTGATGAACTCAGCTCGTGTTATTTTGGTTCCTTCTGTTACAGAACCTCGCTACTGACTGTGG
This sequence comes from Toxotes jaculatrix, assembly GCF_017976425.1. NCBI lineage: Eukaryota > Metazoa > Chordata > Actinopteri > Toxotidae > Toxotes > Toxotes jaculatrix. The sequence continues at coordinate 973,123 of NC_054408.1, read as the reverse complement.
CCTAAATTAAGGTTCTGCCTCCTCATTAGCTTCTTATCTTGGCTCAGCTTCCGTTTCCACTTACAATGTCCAGGAAACGCTTTGATTAACAGACCTGAGCACGTCACAGGACACAGCTACTGAAGCCTGGGACTGGAACACCACGTTCTGACGCTCTGGGATTCATTTAACTGTGGTGGTGACCTGTGGATGGGAAGAGCTTCACGATCAGGTTCTGCCTTCAGCTCTCTCAGTTCCTCTAAACCCAGAAACACGGGATCCGTTTAAAACTGAACTGAAAGCTACAGTGGGTTATTTCAAGGTCACTGAAACCTTTCACCAATGTTGCTGACAACATTCATGAATACGTGTTTGTTAACTCTAACCCTGGACCACAGACGAGACTCTGGATGTGAACCTGGTCTCTGGGGTGACAGCTGTGCTCTCAACGACGCTTGTGTGGCTTGTGATGTCGTTCATGTTCCCCTCAGGATGAACTGTCTCCTCTGACTTGACTTGTCCAGTACTTTGGTCCATGTCTGAATACCTGTGAGACTGAGTGATGTCACATCTGCATCACTGTGTCACAGAGCAGCTAGCATGACAGCAGACTCACACACACACACACACACACACACACTCTCATACACTAACACAAACACATCTGCCGTTAGACTGTACAACCAGCTGTGCTGAGTAAACCATATGCACACACACACACACACACACACTCTCTCTATGCTGTTTATACTGTAACATACTGTGAATATTGTCATATTGTTTATAGTATTTATTTTCTGTCGTATATTTTGGATTTCTTTGTATATTCTGGGTGAATCTGTCTCGGATGCTATTTCCCCATCGTGGGACTAACGAAGCTGCATCTTCTCTCTGATCTACCAGCACACCGTCAAACCACCGGAGTCAGAACCATAGAACAAGACCGACTTACCCCCTCCTGGTGCTCCGGTGCAGGCTGGTCAGAGGTGGTGTTTCGGTGTGTGAGGTTGTCAGCAGCAGCCAGTGGTGACTGACATGGATGTGATTTTACTACCAAACCAAAACAGACACTAATCCTCTCTATCCCGACTTAATCCACCTACCACCAACCTCTCTCTCCCTCTCTCGCCCTCTCTCTCTCTCTCCTGCCCCCTCTTCTCTCTGTCTCGTTGCCTTCTTTTGGGTTTTTACCCCCGCCCCCCACCCCTCCGTCACTCCATCTGTTTCTCTGGTGCGTTCTCTGTCCGTGTCTCTTCACCTTCACACTCTTTCATTGTAATGGCTTCCTCAGTCTCAACCATTTTCTCTCTCTCTCACTCACTTTAAGTACTTCAACAGATTACAAAGCTTCTTAACTCTTTGCTGCTTTTAGCCACAAACACACACGCACGCACGCACACACACACACACACACACACACACACACACACACACACACACACACACACACACACACACACACACACACACACACCCTGCAGGTCAGACATTCTCAGCAAACACAGTGTTAAGAGGCCAACGCACAAACACACAATAACAGTAGTTATGGTGCATTAAATCCCACTGTAACATCTGGCTCTTCAACAGACCAGCAGTTATCAGCTGTGTGTGTGTGTGTGTGTGTGTGTCACTGGGTCACCTCCTCAGTGATTAACACTGATCCTTCAGAAAGGGAGATGGACACAGTGAAAGAGAAGCTGTAGACACAGGAGTATGAAAAACATGGCTGCCACAGGAGGAGCAGCTCGTCCTCACACTGACCTGCAGCAACATCACGGCTCAGAAAACCTTCAGGTTGTCAGGCTCAAAAAGGTGACAATTACAAACAGGTGAAACACATTAGGGGAGGAAGGGTAATCAGGAAGTGGGAGGAGCACACAGGGAGGGGAAAGTCACCTGACACCTGAAACGAGAGGGAGAACAGTGAACAACCGGAAACTAAGGTATTGTCAAAATAAAACAGGAAACCCTAAATAAGCAAAACAAAATAAGAGGGCCGTGGCTCCCAGGGCGAAACCTGACACAGCTAACTCTGAGAATATTGTAAAGAGATGTACGTACAAAACAAAACAGGAGCTCACTCACAAAAACATTCCTTTTAAATAAATTGGAAACTTCGACTTTGATTTTACCGGTACATCTGAGATTTGAATATTTGTGTTCAACAAATTGTGTTTTGCTCTTCTGGCCAGTAACAGACTCTGTGGTTTTACAGGATGTGAATATAATACACCATCTTTAAAATACAGATACCATAGAGCAGCAGAGCAGCTGTTTTTAGTGTAAAGGTTTATTTTTACCTAAAGATGCACAGCTCTTCAGGTTTCATTATGGTGTGAAGTCTATGATTTGTCACCGATGTCAGTGTATGTGCATAAAAAAAAAAACACACATATACAAACCAAACAAGATTCAAGAGTCTTTATTGTCATTATGCGAGCATAACAAAATTTTGAGAGATAACACAAACACGAAACAACAACAACACTTCTGACAAATATAAACACAAAGTAAAGAAAAGTAATAAAGTGCAGCTTAGTGCCAGTCCCAGTGTATGGATTACTGTTTAAATACTCAAATTAAATTCAAGTGGAATTATATTATATTATATTATAGTGTAATGTTATATTAATTATATTGTTGTTTTTAAGTGTACTGTTAAAGGCGGTGTGTGCTGTGAAGTTGTGGCCATGTGCTTAATTGCTCTCAGAGGACAGAAGAGATAACGACCTGTTGACCACCTCTAACATAACAACATAATTACTGTGATAATTACTTCACTCAACTCAGCAGCTACCGTTTCCGTTTTGTCTCTTCTTTCTGATCGCAGAGGTAAAAGGTATTTGCTCAGCAGACCGTCCCCTGACGCGGCTCTCTGCGACCACGGGGTGATAATTAGCAGTTTGTGATCAGGCTGCGCCCCCCGGAGGCCTGGCCTGATTACAGCCAGTCGCCACAGCGCAGGTGATGCTTGCGGGACATCACAGTAGAGGACACTAATGACTCTGATTACAGTAATGAGCTCTGGGCTTCTGTGTTGCTGTTACCTAAGAAAATTGCATCATGCTATTTGGAAATGGCTTTTTCATTCATTCCTTGGCCACACACACACACACACACACACACACACACACACACACACACACACACACACACACCTAAACAATACTTTTATCATCACTTTCAGGATGCACCGCTGTGTGACCTCTCTGACCTCACACAGAAGGGCAAAAATTCAGAGGCTGACTTCTTTCTTGATTCCCCACTGAGGACAGGCAGCAGCTCCAACGACAGCGGTCAGACGACGTGTTAATCTGTCCGTGTTAACCTCAGTGACAAAGTCATCATGTTTCCTGTAACTGTAACTCATGATGGAACAAAGCCGCCCTGTGCTTCAGCAGCTGAAGCCTTTCAAAGTCAGACAGCAGCAGCAGCAGCAGGAAATGCTGCGTTAGCAGAGCCGAGGCTCCGAGTCCAGCCGCTCAGGTTCAGGCTTCCAGTCATCACTTCTTAATCACAGACGTCTATTTAAATGCTGAAAAGACAAAGTGTATCATGTTCTCCACCTCCACCAGTGATTCTGATTATCTATCTGTCCATTAATCCCACGTCACACTCCTGAGCCATAAAAACGCTGACAGCAGTGTCAGTTTAAGGTTCAAATTAAAAATGGAGACTTTACGACTTTATTGTCTGATGGTTTTTCTTATGACTCACGTAGTTGTTGTGCCAGTTGTGTCTTAGCTGTGTTATTTCTGTTTGCTGATTGTGTTTTCTTGTTGTCAGGGGTTCAAGCAGTGAGACTAAATGAGGATTACACCAATAAATAAGACACATCACTGAACAGATGCAGAGTCTGCACACTGAAAAAAATGATTTGTTGAGTTTACTCAATTTTAATGTTGAAAGTGGTTGCACACAATACTCATATACATCTAGACCTATTTTTAAAGTTGACTGTACTTAATATTTTTGAGCAATTTCAAATAAATTATGTAAGCAGTTTCAGCACAAAAACTCTGAGTATTTATTACTCTGATTTCTTTAGTAACTCTTACCAAACCCATGTTTAATTTACTCAAATTCATTATGTAATTCATATATTGTGGTTAACTAATTTTGTGGAAATTTGTGGAACAAAAAACACTGCTAATGTCTTTTTTTTAAATGATTTTATTCATTTAAATGACACAGAGCTGAATTTTCATCTGTAACAAACAACGAAAGGAAGAAGAACGATCTGTGAAATGCAGTTAAAGCTGTTAGTGCTTAAAACATCAACCAACAACACATTGTTCAGTTTTTATCTTACCAACTTCAATACAACTAGAGACTATGATACTAATATCAAGGGTTAGGGTTTGGGTCATATGAACGTCTAACATGAAAGCTGATGATACTCTGCACCCATCAGTCATAAAAACAAATCCATACTTGTCAAACATCACGTCAGTAGTTTATGACTACAGGTGAAACTACATCACATCAGTTAACAGCGTCAGTGTATCAGTGTGAGTTGACATGAAACAACAAGCTCTTGAGGTGTTTGGAGATTTCTTTCATTTTCAGTCCGTATATGATTGGATTAAAGAGAGGATGATACAGGATCATTTGTAAAGTCATTATTAAACGGGCAAGTTTTGGAAAATCTGATTCCAGTCGAACTACAATGACGTCATAAGTAACAAAACAGGAAAAGCTGATTAAAACCAGCAGGTGAGGTAAACAGGTCTGTGCAGCTTTTCTACGGACGTTTCTACAGCTTCTGTAGGATATGATAAGTATCCTGGTGTATGTAAAAAGTATGAAGAGCATAGGGAAAAGAGCAATGTTTAGCAATACAAACACAGCGTAAATGGACAGTGCCACTGAGCGAACACATGGAAGTGTGTAAATTGTAGAGTTACAGAACAGTCCCTTCAAACTAAAGTGACAGAGTTTTATATTAGCGTACAATACAACTGCCCCTGCAACCTGACAAGCAGGAACAAGCCAAGCTGAAACCAGAAAGACTCTGATGGTGGTTTTTCTCATGATAGTTGGATATTGCAGAGGGTTACATATAGACACATACCTGTCATAGGCCATGGCTGCCAGCAGTAAGAACTCTGAAGCGGCCAGAGAGTAATATATAAACCACTGAAAGAGACAGGCTTGAAAAGAAATCATCTGTTTCTCAGATAAAACGTCGGTTAAAATCTTTGGGTAGATAACAGTGCTGAACAGAACAGAGTTCAGTAACAACGCTGCAATGAAAATGTACATCGGCTCATGGAGGTTTTTATGAATCCAGATCAGACACACAATGGTGGAATTACAGCAGATGATTAAAATATACACTGTCAACATGATCACAAAATAAACATATCTGTATTTCTGCACTTCTAAATACCCATCAAGGCTTAGATACGTTACATTTAATTCAGCTTCCATCGAGGCTCTCAAAGCCAAAATCTTACTGAGTAACTCAGGCAGATCATGTAACAGACAAAACAAGTCTCACACTGAGGACTGCAGTAACATATGACCTGTGTTAGACTGTCTCATCCTTCACAGATACCGAGGTTAGAGTAAGTGAAGAGTTTGACTCTGTGGAATGTTTTTTTTATCAGACTGCTTCACTCTCCATGGATCTCATTAACCTCTCCACTAACATGTAAACAACTCCAGAAAACTCAAGAGTCCTGAACCCACAGGTTTCGTCACTGTAGACCTCTTTCCTGGGTGGAGTGCCCCCATTCCACTTTTCTGGCCTCACTGATTTATCATGTTGCTACATGTTATTATGGTACAATGGAAATCGGTTCAGTATGATGGTTTCTTCAGCCATCACTACATGGTGGTAACGTATTGTGTCACTTCCTGTTTGCTGCCTCTGCACTGTGGTGTTACGAGTGTTTGGAGTTATCCTAGTTTATCAATCAGCATTAACTTTTCAGAGTTCTGTGGTTAATTAATGAATTCTTGCACACGTATATCGCTTTAGTTAAGCATCTGTTGTGCACGGGTCCTTCTGGATTTAACACTACACTCAAATCTAATCGCTCCGTCTCTGGTCCGCTAGCTTAGCTGTTAGCAATGGCTTCTCTCTCTCCCGCTGCCTCTCCTCTTTCCTGCTCCGTGTGTGAGATGTTTAGTTACTGCTCTGCCTCCTTTAGTGGTACGTGTAATAAACATAGCATTGGAGGTGAGGCTGAAGGAAGTAGAGGCTCAGCTCTGCACCTTAGAAAACCGCCCTGTAGTTGTGCTAGCTAGTCAGTCCCCTGTAGTTGGTGCGGACAAGCCTAGAGTAGCGTCAGCTAGCCGCCCTACTGTAGCTCCTGTTAGCCGGTCCCTGGCAGCTGTGTGGCAGTCCAAAGGAAACATAGCCCGTAACTATGGTTCACCACCAACCTAGAAGAATTCGGCCTAGCCTGGAAAGACAGCTTCATAACGTATAAAAAAGCCCTTCGTAAGGCAAGAACCACTTATTATTCATCAAAGAAAACAACAACAACCCTATGTTTCTTTTCAGCTCTGTAGCCAGGCTGACTCTGTCGAGCCATGCATTCTTCTAGCTCTCATTAGTGATGACTGTATTAGTTTCTTTACCAACAAAATAGTAGACATTAGAGACAGAGTCCATCACATACTTCCTACAACTGTTAATGATGTAGGTGTGTCAAGAACAGCAGCTTTAGAAACGTCTGCCAGTCCTGATTTGTCGTTGGACTGTTTGTCTCCCGTAGGCCTCGCTGAGTTGACTTCAGTAGTTACTAAATCTAAAGCATCAACATGTCTTTTTGCCTGAAATCAAGTGAAACTTTTTCAATAAAAAAACCTGTGAAACCTTTTGAATTTTTAACATTTTTACAATGTATAAAAATATTAACTGTACCATTACAAGCAGGGATGTAGAACACAAAACACTGCTAATGTCTCTTTTAAAAAAAAAATGATTTTATTCATTTAAATGACACAGTCAGTCATAAAAACAAATCCATACTTGTCAAACATTACATCAGTAGTTTATGACTACAGGTGAAACTACATCACATCAGTTAACAGCGTCAGTGTATCAGTGTGAGTTGACATGAAACAACAAGCTCTTGAGGTGTTTGGAGATTTCTTTCAGTTTCAGTCCGTATATGATTGGATTAAAGAGAGGATGATACAGGATCATTTGTAAAGTCATTATTAAACGGGCAAGTTTTGGAAAATCTGATTCCAGTCGAACTACAATGAGGTCATAAGTCATGAAGCAGGAAAAGCTGATTAAAACCAGCAGGTGAGGTAAACAGGTCTGTGCAGCTTTTCTACGGACTTTTTTACAGCTTCTGTAGGATATGATAAGTATCCTGGTGTATGTAAAAAGTATGAAGAGCACAGGGAAAAGAGCACTGATTAGCATTACAAACACAGCGTAAATGGACACTGCTACTGAGCGAACACACGGAAGTGTGTAAATTGTAGAGTTACAGAACAGTCCCTTCAAACTAAAGTGACAGAGTTTTATATTAGCGTACAATACAACTGCCACTGCAAACTCACAAGCAGGAACAAGCCAAGCTGAAACCAGAAAGACTCTGATGGTGGTTTTTCTCATGATAGTTGGATATTGCAGAGGGTTACATATAGACACATACCTGTCATAGGCCATGGCTGCCAGCAGTAAGAACTCTGAAGTGGCCAGAGAGTAATATATAAACCACTGAAAGAGACAGGCTTGAAAAGAAATCATCTGTTTCTCAGATAAAAAGTCAATCAAAAGCTTTGGGTAGATAACAGTGCTGAACAGAACAGAGTTCAGTGACAGCGCTGCAATGAAAATGTACATCGGCTCATGGAGGTTTTTATGAATCACGATCAGACACACAATGGTGGAATTACAGCAGATGATTAAAATATACACTGTCAACATGATCACAAAATAAAGGTATTTGAATTTGTGTAATTCTACATGCCCATCAAGACTTATATATGAAACATTGAACTCATCATCTGTTAAGACTGTCAGAAAGTAAACCATCATGAATAAAACAGGCAGAGAGAGGCAGAGGTTTGTGGATTGTACCTGAGAAAAGTCTCACTAACACACAGCCTGTGTTCAGCTGTCTCATCCATTCACAGCTGCCTGGTTTTCATCGACAGTCTTGACAGGTTTTGTAGTTTTCACCGGGCTTCCTGACCCTCCACGGAGCTCATTAAACTTCACACAAAGAGCTACTGCCACATAAACAACATCACACTCTGGAGGCCTGAGCCCATAGGCGCTGTCAGGCCCCTTTTGTTCCTTTTGCCCCCAGTAAATGCTATGAAATGGTGTAATGGTGTTTTTTTGTTTTGCTGTCACTCTTATTCTGTATTACTACTTTATTGTCCCTCGACCGGGGAAATGACTTTCTGCATTTTACCCACACCAAGTGAACTAAATACACACACAAAGCATGCACACGCACTAGACTCTGAGGTAGAGGGCTGCCTACTAGGGCGCCCCGGGCAGCTGGGGTGGATCAGTGCCTTGCTCAAGGGCACCATGGCAGAAGGCTTAAAAAACATAAAAGCCTGGGTACATGATTGGCCAATACCCCAAGACACCGAGTCACGGTTTTCCTTGGACTACCCTCGTTTTACATGAAGTTTGTTGCTGGATTTGCAGACGTGGCAGCCCTCCCCATCTCTGTCCTGCAGAAAGGCAATACCAGTGGGAACCAGAACAACAGGCTGACTGTGAGGCAGTGAAAACAGCCTGCTGCTCTGCCCCAGTCTGATCTGGTCTGACCTCTGATCCTCAGAGACAGTTCATACTTCACACCAAAGCCTGAGACCATGAGATTAGAGCTGCACTTGCTCAAAGAATGCCAGACGGGGTGAGAGCGGTTACATATACAGCCTGAGGAATCAGCCTTGCTGATGCTTGACGCCACCTGGAGCTCATTTTCTCATCTGCCCTGATCATGAAGTCCTCAAACAAACCATAAGACCGATCAATATTTCATCTGATCACAAATCAACATCTCAGTCAGACTGAGCTCATCAGACATTCAGGAGTGTGTGTGTGATGTGGAGTGAGACTTTGTGTTTGGAGTTTCACACAAAGCTTTCACTGTAACACTATTCGGTGTTGTTACTTCTGACTAAAGTGTTAAATCAGTTGCTGGTTGACAGCAGCGACAGAAGGTGCAGTTAGAATTCTGAAGCAATGTTCAGTCCACCAAAATTCATAAAAAGTGTTTTTATTATGCGGTCACTGAATTACAAAGCATTTCAGTACCAAAGACGACGAGAACAGGCAAGAAGGGTGCAGGACGAACGGAACTGAAAGAAAAAACTGATCTTAAATCACAGACCTCGTCTTTTTGTCTTGCTGTATAGACAATGCCCTTATGTCCCCAGCCTCTGGGTAGGCCATATGTGGTAAGGCTGAATCTCACCACCCCTACAATAGACGTCTGGGAGTGATGGGATCAGGGCCTGCTACATTGGACATCCTGGGTGATGCTTCAGGCAGCCGTAATGGATCTGATCGGTTCTACACGACGTTGGCACCTTTGTAATAAAAGACTTCCTGGAGCTTTCCTGGCAGTTAGGCATCACAAGGACAACAGGAAACGGTCACTCAGATGAGAAAGCCCGAGAGGCCAATCTAAGCAATGACTTTCCTGAGACTTTTCTAAACCTGATGTGACTGATCTATGACAGTTGGATGTATAATTCATCCATATGTCCATATTCAGATCACTCCAGCGTCAGCAATATCAGCATCAAAGTCCAGATCAGAAGTCCGCAGACAGCTGTCGGATGGTACTGGTTCATCAGCTGCACACAGCTGGGAGCTGTGGTCTGGAATCGGTTGGCTGGTGAGGATTCATGTGACTCACAGCAGTGACAGTCAGGTGATTCGGGGTTGAAATGGACAGATGACTCATAGCTATGATGGGCAGTTGGTTAATGGCTGTAAGGGTCAGCTAGCTGGCAATGACGACAACTGTCCTACAAACGAACGCAGCAGTGCTACAGCTACCTCACAGATTCATGTAGAATTATGTTCCTGTCCTTCATCTTCCGGTGCTTCATGTTCAACATTGTGGATGTTACGTCAAACATGAATGCTGCATGCAAAGATAGCAGTCCTCACATTGCGGAAGCTGCATGTCGGTTATAAGAAGACATCCTAACATTCGATACTTTCCAAAGATCAGATCAGAGAAATCACATCTCTTTGTTGTTATTACAGAAGAACTCATCAGCTCGTTGTGTCTCCACTTAACAAACGCTTGAGGTGTTTAGAGATTTCTCTCATCTTAAGTCCGTATATGATTGGATTAAAGAGAGGATTATATATAACTCCTTGTAAAGTCAATATTAAAAGAGCAATTGTGGGAATATCAGATTCCAGTCGAACAATAATAACATTGTAAGTGGACAGTAAGGAATAGTTGATTAAAACCAGCAGGTGAGGTAAACAGGTCTCTGCAGCTTTTCTCCTGACTTCCTTGCTGCTTCGAGAGGTTATAATAAATATTTTTGCGTATGTAAAAATGATAAAGAGCACAGGAAGGAGTGCAATGTTTAGCAAATTGAACACACCAAGTACAGATATTGCTCTCGAGCTCACACAGTGAAGTTTGTAAATCGAGTTATCACAAAGAATTACTCTCAAAGTAAAGTGACAGAGCTTTTGGTTAGCGCTCATTGTCACTGTTGCCACCAAGTGACAAGCAGGAAAAAGCCAAGCTAAAGCCAGCATGATGCAGACGGTGGTTTTTCTCATGATAGTTGGATATTGCAGAGGTTTAAATATGGACACATACCTGTCATAGGCCATGGCTGACAACAGTGAGAACTCTGAACCGCCTAAAGAGTAAAACATATAATACTGACAAAGACAAGCTTGATAAGATATGATCTGTTTTTCAGATAAAATGTCGATCAGAAGCTTCGGGTAGATATTAGTGCTGTAAAGAACAGAGTTAACTAACAAAGCTGCGATGAAAATATACATCGGCTCATGGAGGTTTCTGTGAATCCAGATCAGGTACACAATAGTAGCATTACTGCAGATTATTAGAGCGTATGCTATAAAAATGATCATAAAATAAAGGTATCTGTGTTTGTGAACCTCCACAAGCCCAACAAGAGTTATATACGTTACATTTGATTCTTCATCCATTAAAGAAAGTCAGATATGGAAAACAGATTATTGAAATAGTCTGATAATATAACAGGAATATGTGAATAAAACCTGAACAAAGGTGTCACTTTGAAGATTGCAGTAACATGACCCCTGTAGCGGTTTCCATTATTCACCTGTTACCTGACCTCGAAAAGCTCTCAGTGTACACTCAGTGTCCAAAATTCGTAGAGGTAACAGCAGTGGGAGCCTGTGAAATGTTTTTATCAGACAGTGTCACCCTCCATGGATCTCATTAAACTTTCCACTTCGAGTGAGGAACATGTAAACATCTGCATCAAACTCTGGAGGCCTGAATCCACTGTCACACCAATTCTTACTCTCACTTAGCTTTGTGCTGCATCAGTTGGTACCATTTCATTTGGGACACGAGCAGAGACCGTTTCTTGAGACAGATGTAAAAGATCAATAAAGTTGTCAGAAGTAAAATACATCCCATATGGAAACTCTGTGCTGTTTCATTTGAAATAGAAGGAACATTTGTTCAGGTAGAGTCCACTGAAATTAGTACTGGTTGTAGCTGACGTGACCTTTTCATGTTTCCACAGCTTTTTACCACCTGGAGATGAGAAAGAGAAACTTGACTGATAAGAATAAAAGCTCACGTTTTTTTGCCATAGTCCTTGTTCTGACTGTTCAAGGCGCCTTTAAGGAGGATGTTAGATTCAGGACTGATTCTTGGAGTGTGAATCATGTTGTCCTGAAGCTGAACATGCTGCTTCAGGATGTCTCACCTGTGTGGTCTGCACGGCACTTTCATCAGCAGGAAGTGGGGACGCTCCGGGCTTAAGATCTTGTGATTGCTGGTTGAGAATTGGGGAAATGGTGGTAATGCAGAAAGAATGAATGAACAGAAATGTGATATTTGAAAGAAATATTCCTACTCTTCATGTCAGTTTGGTTACCAGCAACATGATGAGCCTCTTAATGTCAAAGTGAGGATTATTGTACTGGTATTTGTCTGTGTGAAGTGGCCGTACCAACCATGAGATGCCAGAATTTGGGTTTGCTTTTTCGTGGCTGACCATGGGCCATGCATGGGCCACACCACCCAGCTGTTGATGTACTTGATCAAGGATCACAATGGAGGGAAGTGTTGAAGCTCTTTGTCTTATCCTCAACATTTTGCAAAAAAAAAAAAGGTGCTCTTCTAGTCGCTGTTGATCTCGCCACAACAATCTGTTTAGTTCATGAATTGAAACGGTTTGCCATCTTCGGGTTTCTTTGGGGTTTCACCTTGAGAAAGGTTGGACGCATGTATTGTCCATTTGATATTGTTCATTGGTTACTGTTTCTATAATTGACATTGTTTTCAACAAAAGAGAACAGCAGCTGGTAGAAAAAATATAAACTTATTTCCATAGTGATGAAGTTTAGTGTAATAAAGTGTAATGTTGTGTAATGAGGCAAACGTCCAGTAAAAGAGGTCAAACAATGCTGTGACTTCAGGCCTCCAGGGTTTGAGGAAGTTCTTCACACATTAGAATCTGTTTTAGTGGAGAGTTTAATGAGATCCATGGAGGCTAAAGCAGCCTCATAAGAACTTTCCACAGTCTTTAACTGTTCAGTCTCTGAATGTTGGAGACGAATATACACCAAGTGCATGTTGAGGTCAGGTGTCTGTGAATGAATAAGACACTCCAGTACAGGTTGGTTTTTCATGAATGTATGCTGGTTATTCAATCTGCCTGTTCTATTATTTAATGTTTATTACCATTGATGACATTAATGGATGATGAATTTAATGTAACATATATAACTCTCGGTGGTCTTGTAGACGTGGATAAATACAAATATCTTTATTTCTTGGTAGTTTTTACAGCATATATTCTCATAATCTGCTTTAATTGCACCATTGTGAGTCTCATCTGGATTCACAGAAACCTCCATGAGCCCATGTACATTTTCATTGCAGCTTTGTTAATCAACTCTGTTCTTTTCAGCACTAATATTTACCCAAAGTTGCTGATTGACTTTTTATCTGAGAAACAGATCATATCATATTCAGCCTGTCTCTTTCAGTTTCATTTATTTTATACTTTAGGATGTTCAGAGTTCTTACTGCTGTCAGCCATGGCCTATGACAGGTATGTGTCTATATGTAAACCTCTGCAATATCCAACTATCATGAGAAAAACCACTGTGAGTATTGTTTTGGCTTTAGCTTGGATTGTACCTGTTTGTGAGATTGCAGTTCCAGTTATACTGAGTTCTGATGTGAAACTGTGTAATTTAATTTTAGATGGAATAATCTGCAACAATTCACTTTACAATCTCCACTGTGTGAGTTCAAGAGCACGGACTGTATTCGGTGTTGTTGCTGTGATAGTCACTGCACTTTTCCCACTGCTCTTCATACTTTTTACATATACGAGGATACTTGTAATATCTTATCAAAGTAAAAGCAAAAATGTGAGGAAAAAAGCTGCACAGACCTGTTTACCTCACCTGATGGTTTTATTCAGTTACTTCTGTCTATGTGCTTATGATGTTCTTATAGTTCGACTGGGGTCTGATTTTCCAAAAACTGCACGTTTAATTATGACTTTACAGGTGATTCTGTATCATCCTCTCTTCAATCCAATTATATATGGACTGAAAATGAAAGAAATCTCTAAACACTTGAAGAGGTTGTTCTGTCAAACCAAAGTCATCTAATTTATTCATGATGCTGCAGTAACAGTGGTGTTAGTGATGCTAATGTACAGTCATTTTTCTGTAACAATCATGCAGAGATGTGAAGGTTCTGGTCATTGGAAGTTATTTAATATAAAGATTTGTTTCCAAAGTGTAAAGAAACTCTTTATTATTTGCCATGGAAACACTAACTGTATCTTCATTTTTTGTCAATTTGTCAGTCATGGGAAATTAAACTTCCTGCAGAGGGAGGATTTCTCTCAATGACCTCTGTCAAGGTTTGTCTATTTCTAATGTGTTAAAGTTGTTGGGTTTTTACTTTGTCTTGTTAGAAAGGCTGGACTGGATTCAAGGCTGTTGTTACAATGGGCATATAAAACATTTGTGATACTGGGTTGTAAAGACGTGATACTGGGCTATACTGTTGAAATGTTTCAGCCACATGAATCATGGTTAGATGGGGTGGGTGGGCTGACACGCTACGGCAATCTACAGGATCTGAATCAATCTGCAGACATTGCAGGTTTTTTTCAGTTACTGGTTTGAGCTGAGAGACATGGAATGATGTGTGGATTGATGGGGAAAGCAGGCCTGTGACTCCAGCTTTGACTCATCTGTCCATTTCTTCACAGTCCTAATCACAGGCTTAGAAGATTTTAGTTTCCGCTTGTAGGTTGGGATGAGATGAAGATCTGGCAACGTCCCTCTGATGTTTAGAAGCTCCTCTCTGATGAAAGTGACCAGAGAGGGGTTACAGAAAGCTGTGAAAATACACAAAAACTTGCAAAGGCCTAGAGAGCGAAGTACCCAGGCTGCCATCTGTGGCGCCATCTTGGATCTTGACGATGCACCTGGAGGAAACTTATGAACATACAGTACCAGTCAGAGGTTTGGACACACCTTCTCATTCAGTGGTTTTTCTTTATTTGCATTCCTTTCTACATTGTAGATTCATACTGAAGACATCAAAACTATGAAGGAACACAGATGGAATTATGTAGTTAACAAAAAAGTTTTAAACCAATCAGAATATGTTTTATATTTTTAGATTCTTCAAAGTAGCCACCTTTTGCTTTGATGACAGCTTTGCACACTCTTGGCTTTCTCTCAGTCAGTTTCATGAGGTTGTCACCTGGAATGGTTTTCAGTTAACAGCTGGGCCTCGTCAAGAGTTAATTTGTTGAATTTCTTACCTTCTTCATGTGTTTGAGACCATCAGTTGTGTTTTGCAGAGGTAGGATTGGTACACAGTTAACAGCCCTATTTGACTACTGTTATGATCCATATTATGGCAAGAACCATTCAGCTAAGTAAAGAGAAACCACAGTCCATCGTTACTTTAAGACATGAAGGTCAATCAATCCAGAAGATTTCAAGAACTTTGAATGGATCCTCAAGTGCAGTCGCAAAAACCATCAAATGCTCTGATGAACCTGGCTCTCATGAGGACCGCCCCAGGAAAGGAAGACCAAGAGTTACCTCTGCTGCAGAGGATGGGTTCATCAGAGTTACAACCTCAGAAACTGCAGACACATCTCGACATCAAGTGTTCAGAGGACACTGCATGAATCAGGCCTTCATGGTCAAATTGCTGCAAAGAAACCACTACTGAGGAAGGACAACAAGAAAAAGAGAATTGTTTGGGCCAAGAAACACAAGGAATGGACATTCGACCAGTTCAAATCTGTACTTTGGTCTGATGAGTCCAAATTTGAGATTTTTTTGTCTTTGTGAGATGCAGAAAAGGTGAGCGGATGGTTTCTACATGTGTGGTTCCCACTGTGAAGCATGGAGGAGGAGGTGTGATGGAGCTTTGCTGGTGACGCTGTTGGTAATTTATTCCAAATTCAAGGCACACCTAACCAGCATGGCTACCACATCATTCTGCAGAGACATGCCATCCCATCTGGTTTGCGTTCAGTTGGATCATCATTTGTTTTTCAACAGGACAATGACTTCAAACACACCTCCAGCCTATGTGAGGGCTATTTGATCCAGAAGGAGAGTGATGGAGTGCTGCATCAGATGACCTGGCCTCCACAATCACCTGACCTAAACCCAACTGAGATCTCAGACCGCAGAGTGAAGGCAAAACAGTCAACAAGTGCTCAGCACCTCTGGGAACTCCTTCAAGGCTGTTGGAAAACCATTCCAGGTGAACACCTCATGAAACTGACTGAGAGAAAGCCAAGAGCGTGCAAAGCTGTCATCAAAGCAAAAGGGGGCTACTTCCAAGAATCTAATATATAAATCATATTCTGGTTGGTTTAACAATTTTTTGTCAACTACATAATTCCATGTGTGTTCCTTCATAGTTTTGATGTCTTCAGTATGAATCTATAATGTAGAAAGTAGTAAAAATAAAGAAAAACCACTGAATGAGAAGGTGTGTTTGACAGGTACGGTACATTTAAATGTTTGTTAAGAACTGTGGTCCAACTGTCACAAGTAATTATTTCCATAGAGATGAAGTTTAGTGTAATAAAGTGTAATGTTGTATAATGAGGCAGTAAAAGAGGTCAAACAATGCTGTGACTTCAGGCCTCCAGGGTTTGAGGAAGTTCTTCACACATTAGAATCTGTTTTAGTGGAGAGTTTAATGAGATCCATGGAGGCTAAAGCAGCCTCATAAGAACTTTCCACAGTCTTTAACTGTTCAGTCTCTGAATGTTGGAGACGAATATACACCAAGTGCATGTTGAGGTCAGGTGTCTGTGAATGAATAAGACACTCCAGTACAGGTTGGTTTTTCATGAATGTATGCTGGTTATTCAATCTGCCTGTTCTATTATTTAATGTTTATTACCATTGATGACATTAATGGATGATGAATTTAATGTAACATATATAACTCTCGGTGGTCTTGTAGACGTGGATAAATACAAATATCTTTATTTCTTGGTAGTTTTTACAGCATATATTCTCATAATCTGCTTTAATTGCACCATTGTGAGTCTCATCTGGATTCACAGAAACCTCCATGAGCCCATGTACATTTTCATTGCAGCTTTGTTAATCAACTCTGTTCTTTTCAGCATTAATATTTACCCAAAGTTGCTGATTGACTTTTTATCTGAGAAACAGATCATATCATATTCAGCCTGTCTCCTTCAGTTTTTTATATGTTATACTTTAGGATGTTCAGAGTTCTTACTGCTGGCAGCCATGGCCTATGACAGGTATGTGTCTATATGTAAACCTCTGCAATATTCAACTATCATGAGAAAAACCACTGTGAGTATTGTTTTGGCTTTAGCTTGGATTGTACCTGTTTGTGAGATTGCAGTTCCAGTTATACTGAGTGCAGATATGAAACTGTGTACTTTAATTTTAAATGGAATTTTTTGTAACAATTCACTTTACAATCTCCACTGTGCGAGTTCAAGAGCACGGACCATATTCGGTGTTGTCGGTGTGATAGTCACTGCACTTTTCCCACTGCTCTTCATACTTTTTACATATACGAGGATACTTGTAATATCTTATCAAAGTAAAAGCAAAAATGTGAGGAAAAAAGCTGCACAGACCTGTTTACCTCACCTGATGGTTTTATTCAGTTACTCCTGTTTATGTGCTTATGATATTATTATAGTTCGACTGGGGTCTGATTTTCCAAAAACTGCACGTTTAATTATGACTTTACAGACGATCGTGTATCATCCTCTCTTCAATCCAATTATATATGGACTGAAAATGAAAGAAATATCTAAACACCTGAAGAGGTTGTTCTGTCAAACCAAAGTCATCTAATTTATTCAAAGTGATGCTACAGTAACAGCGGTGTTAGTGATGCTAATGTACAGTCATTTTTCTATAATAATCATGCAGAGATGTGAAGGTTCTGGTCATTGGAAGGTATTTAATATAAAGATTTGTTTCCAAAGTGTAAAGATCCTCTTTATTATTTGTCAGGGAAACAGCATATAAAACCTGTTGACAACATTTGTGATACTGGACTATAGAGATGTCATACAGGGCTATACTGTCAAAATGTTTCAACCACATGAATCATGCTTAGTGGAGGGTGGGGGTGGGTGGGTTGACATGTAACGACAATCTACAGGATCTGAATCAATCTGCAGACAGCTGAGCTGAGAGACATGTAATGATGTGTGGACTTTCAATAGTATTAAATAATTTAAGCTTCACAGCAGAAGGATTAACAACACTTTCAACCTCAAAGGGGCCAAAATTATGTGACCTTCCAGATCTGACGGCAACGGTTTAGGTGCATCTGGACAGATGGGACTGCAATATTACCCTCCAGAGTCAGACATCCCAGAGAGGATTCAAAGGGGCCTAGACGTGTAGCTGAGAGAGTTATGAGCATGCATCACAGAGCTCCTTCCAGGCCTTGGTTTGCTCTATCAGTCTGGCAATTAGTTTGGGGACAACTGTCCCCAAGGCTTGACAAAACTCCAAATCTGTGATACGAACTGTGAACATTGGTCAGATACAATGTCTACTGGTTTGCCATGGAGACACAACACATGGTTGACCAGCAGATCAGCGGTCTCTTTAACTGAAGGAAACCTGGGAAAATCCATAAAGTGCACTGTTTTTGAAAAGCAGTCAACAACAGTGAGAATTACTATGTTCCCATGGACATAAATTCCTTATATTTGGTAACAGCATTTTTAGACAAATATCTACAGTTGTTAATTTTTTTTTTCCGAGATGCTGTACAGTTCATTATTGTAAATTCAAATGTTATTAAAGAATGATGGGATAAAACATGGCTCTGAGGGAATACTGTCAAATATTCAGCTTCTATGCCATAAGTCAGTACAGGATCAAGGCTGTGATTAAAACAATGAGTCGGTTTGTTTACGTTTTGAAAGAAGCCAATTGAGTCTCGTACTGAATTGAATGCAGTCTTTATGAAAGTCACCCACTATAATTGCTTTATCCGTACAAAGCACTAAATCAGATAAAAGCTAGCGCAGCTATGGCGTGGTTGCATAAGGTGCGGAGCTGAGCCTCTACTTCCCTCAGCCTCGCCTCCAATGCTATAAAAATGCTACGTTTATTACACGTACCATTATCACTAAAGGAGGCAGAGCAGTAACTAAACATCTCACACACCAAGCAGGAAAGAGGAAAGGCTGCAGGAGAGAGAGAAGCCATTGCTAACAGCTAAGCTAACGGACCAGAGATGGAGCGATTGGATTTGAGTGTAGAGTTAAATCCCGAGGGACCCGTTCACAACAGATGCTTAACTAAGGCGATAAGTTAATGTTGATTGACGAGCTAGGATAACTCCAACCACTCATAACACCACAGTGCAGAAGCAGCAAACAGGAAGTGACACAATACGTTACCACCACGTCTACACAGTAATCCACCACACTTCTGGAACCCTGCCATTTTGAACTATTACCAAAATGATCAGGATGGCCAAAGACGGCTTTCATTTTATTCATAAACTCCTCATCGAAAAGGGTGTTCACGGACCTGCTAGCGCGTAGTGTTTCTTCCCAGTCCTTCACCACAGTGTTTGGCAGTTATCACTCTCTCTGCCTTCCCTTCAGGTACTCAGTTTTGGCAGATACTCGGGGAAATCGGAGTCAAACTGAGAGTAAAACAGTTGGATCCCTGTTAAATGCGTTCAAACACTGTATGAACCTGGACCACAGTACTGAATTTCATCCAAGAGGGCACCTGGACGAAGCTTATGAACATACATGTACATGTTTGTTAAGAACTGTGGTCCAACTGTCACAAGTAGTTATTTCCATAGTGATGAAGTTTAGTGTAATAAAGTGTAATGTTGTATAATGAGGCAAACGTCCAGTAAAAGAGGTCAAACAATGCTGTGACTTCAGGCCTCCAGGGTTTGAGGAAGTTCTTCACACATTAGAATCTGTTTTAGTGGAGAGTTTAATGAGATCCATGGAGGCTAAAGCAGCCTCATAAGAACTTTCCACAGTCTTTAACTGTTCAGTCTCTGAATGTTGGAGACGAACATACACCAAGTGCATGTTGAGGTCAGGTGTCTGTGAATGAATAAGACACTCCAGTACAGGTTGGATGTTAGTGATTTTTGGAAAATGAGAGCTCTTTTTCAGTTTCTTTTCATTGTTTTTTCTTTCATGAATTTGTATAATGTCTGCTCTTTATGTACTCTGCCTGTTCTATGACTGGACATTTACTATTAGATGACATTAATGGATGATGAATTTAATGTAACATATATAACTCTCGGTGGTCTTGTAGACGTGGATAAATACAAATATCTTTATTTCTTGGTAGTTTTTACAGCATATATTCTCATAATCTGCTTTAATTGCACCATTGTGAGCCTCATTTGGATTCACAGTAACCTCCATGAGCCCATGTACATTTTCATTGCAGCTTTGCTGCTGAACTCTGTTGTTTTCAGCAGTGCTATGTACCCAAAGTTGCTGATTGACCTTTTATCAGAAAAACAGATCATATCATATTCAGCCTGTCTCCTTCAGTTTTTTTTATATTACTCCTTAAGTGGTTCAGAGTTCTTACTGCTGTCAGCCATGGCCTATGACAGGTATGTGTCTATATGTAAACCTCTGCAATATTCAACTATCATGAGAAAAACCACAGTCAGTATTTTTTTGGCTTTAGCTTGGATTGTACCTGCTTGTGAGACTGTGGCTGCTGTTATACTGAGTTCTGATGTGAAACTGTGTAATTTAATTTTAGATGGAATAATCTGCAACAATTCACTTTACAATCTCCACTGTGCGAGTTCAAGAGCACGGACTGTATTTGGTGTTGTTGCTGTGATAGTCACTGCACTTTTCCCACTGCTCTTCATACTTTTTACATATACGAGGATACTTGTAATATCTTATCAAAGCTGTAAAAATGTGAGGAAAAAAGCTGCACAGACCTGTTTACCTCACCTGATGGTTTTATTCAGCTTCTTCTGTTTATGTGCTTATGATATTATTATAGTTCGACTGGGGTCTGATTTTCCAAAAACTGCACGTTTAATTATGACTTTACAGGTGATTCTGTATCATCCTCTCTTCAATCCAATTATATATGGACTGAAAATGAAAGAAATATCTAAACACCTGAAGAGGTTGTTCTGTCAAACCAAAGTCATCTAATTTATTCAAAGTGATGCTGCAGTAACAGCGGTGTTAGTGATGCTAATTTACTTTTTTCTGTAATAATAATGGTACAATAATGATTATTTTAAAATAAGAATATCACCTTCTTATACTTTGAAGATGTTAAATGTAAGTATTTTTCTTTTCCTATGGTGTAAAGATATTTGTTAACATTTCAGTTGCAGCTTTGTTTGTCAGTCATGGACAGTCGAGCTGTCTGCAGAGGGAGGATTTCTCAGAATTTCCTCTTTCAGTTCCAGTTGTTTTGGCTACACTCTCTGCACATTCTCCACAGGAATCATGGAGAAAGGGGGCGGGGTTTGCTGGGCTTTCATTCAGCAAACAACAACAGAACAAAGATTTTTGAAGCAAAAAAAATGAATGAAAATCTTTTTTTCTGGTAATTTTGATGGTTTGATCCATATCAAGTCTGCACTGGTAAGGCCATGTGTTAGCACTGACTAAAAGCAGAAGCCCAAACAAAACCAGCTCACATACAGACTCACTGCCCCTGACACGCCGAGCCTCTTATGCTCCGAGGGAGGGCTGATTGTGCTCAGATTGCGAACAGGTGTGCACAGGTGCTGGTGAATGGGGTAGGGAGGAGACGCCCAGGAATCCACAACCTGAAAACACACCCACTCAGAAAAGCATTCACCCACATGTACACACCGAAAGAGAGAGGGAGAGCTAGAGAAAGAAAAGAAAGAGGAGGAAGAGCAAAAAACTAAAACCACAAAAAACCAAGAAACAGCAGACCTGAACCACAACACTCGTGGCCTAAAAGGTGTGCAACACTCAGTACTCAGAAACATGCAATATCGAAAATTCTCAGTACATTTAAAGGTCCAGACCCGCGTATACTGAGGTAACGTAACACTCCAACCCAACCTCACAAATCTGAATCAAACCAGAGACATTGCATTTATATACTCACTACAGCCACCAGTATGCCCCAGGCTGAATGCCATGTTAACCACAGCAGCATTCTATTTTGGCTGATTGACAGTTTTAATCCCATTTTGAACCATCTGTGTCAGAATTTTTTAGTTTGGCCAATGGGATCTACACAACCAGATTATGAAGGAGTTTGCACATATGGTCCAGTGGAAGGAAAATTCCCAGGAGAGTGCAGCATACATATACGTAGCAGGAAATTGATACCTTTAAATGAGATGGCAAGCTTCACATTGGAAGACTGTGAGTGTGATGGGACTGTTACTGAGTTAGAGATTAGGAATCTACCTAAGACCCTTCAGAGTCCACGCTATTTGCTTCCCACTCTGGATGGCATCACTCTGAATACCTTTGGAGCGCTGTAATTTTGGGATATATTCGGGTATTAACACAGTCAGGCCACTGAGCCACCACTCTCCCTGCCTTCCATTCAGTATGACAATAGCAACAGACAGATCCCAAGGAACCTGCAGACACATTATCACTCAGTGTGCAGTGGTATAGTAACTGTATTGGATGTTTGGATTTGTGTGTATAAATAAAGTTAATATTTAATATAAAGTAAAGATGTCAGTGTTGAAATATTTAACAACATGTGTACACACATACACTTGGGTAGGATTCAAGGACACAGCTCCTACCTTTCTATGTTCATACCTTTCTATAAGAACTTCTCCTTCTCTCTGGGTAACTTTACGTCCTCGACAGCTCAGCTGAGAAGTGGTGTCCCTCAAGGCTCTGTTCTTGGGCCCCTTCTCTTTCCATAGACATGCTAGACAAGTGCTTGTGAATGTCTTATAACGTAACAGTAAACATGTTTAGGATGCTATTATTAAAGCGTTTAGTCTTATTAACACAGTACTGTTAATAAGCATCTTCTGAGAATTTGAAATGGCTTCTTTGGCTATTAACTGATTATTATTTAAAGGACATTAATATAAAGCTTTACTGAACCTTTCTATCTGCCATGTGTACATTTTAGGTCTCTGAGCATCTGTAGAGAATCCAGCGTTCAAAGTTAAAGTTTTTTATTCATAAAACTTTGTGTCACAAGGAGCTGGAAAAAAAGGTGGCGTTCCCCACCTGTCGGAGAGTTTAATGAGATCCTTGGAGGGTGAAGCAATCTGATAAAATCTCTCCACAGACTCAGACTGTTCACTCTCCGGGTTTTAGAGATGAACGTGCATCAAGTTCTTTTCAGGTCTGGTATCTGTCAGTGAATGACACACTCAGTAAAGGTTAAATGTTGGTGTGATGGTAAAAAGTGACACTGTATTACTGTGAATGTAAATTGGTCATGTACTGTAACCTGTTTTATTACTGAACATTTAGTTTGAGAAAACACTGATGGATGATGAGTTAAATGTTACATACATATCTCTTAACGGGTATGTGGAAGTTAACAAATACAGATATGTTTATTTTTTCATCATGTTTACAATTTATATTCTAATAATTTGCAGTAATTCTACTATAGTGTACCTTATCGTGATCCACAGAAACCTCCATGAGCCGATGTACATTTTCATTGCAGCTGTGCTACTGAACTGTCTCCTTTACAGCACGACTATTTACCCAAAGCTTCTGATTGATGTTTTATCAGAAAAACAGATCATATCATATTCAGCCTGTGTCTTTCAATATTTTGTATATTACTCTGTAGGATGTTCAGAGTTCTTACTGCTGTCAGCCATGGCCTATGACAGGTATGTGTCTATATGTAAACCTCTGCAATATCCAACTATCATGAGAAAAACCACTGTGAGTATTTTTCTGCTTTTATCTTGGATGTTACCTGCTTTACACATTTCAATCCCTGTAATAGTGAGTGCTGAATCTAAACTGTGTAACTTTACTTTAAATGGAATATTTTGCAACAATTCAATTTACCAGCTTCAATGTGTGAGATCAAGATTCATTACTATATATGTTGTGGTTGCTTTATTCGATCTTGGAATCCTCCCTACGCTCTTCATAATTTTCACATATACAAAGATATTTATAATATCCTATCGAAGTTGTAGAGAAGTCAGGAAAAAAGCTGCAGAGACCTGTTTACCTCACCTGATGGTTTTAATCAGTATATTCTGTTTGTGTGTGTATGACGTCACTATAGCTCAAGTGGAATCCAACTTTCCAAAAACTGTTAGTTTAATAATGACACTACAAATAGTTTTGTATCATCCTTTGTTTAATCCTCTGATATACGGACTGAAAATGAAAGAAATTTCCAAACAGCTCAGAAGGTTGTTGTGTTCAAGCAAAATCATCTGATGTATTAACACAGGTGAATAATGTACAGTGGTTTTACTGTCACTGTTCATTATGGAAACAGTAAAGAGGATCTTGAGCCTGGTTATGGTTCATGACTGATTAGTTTGCTGCAGTTATTCTGTCTTTTTCTTCAACTTTGTCAAGTCTGACTTTGTTCTCCAAACATGTTGAGTAACAATGATATTTACTGTTCCCTGTTTTTTTATGTCTCCAGAGAAAATGATTATTTTTCACTTCAGGCTGATTCCACAAGTTCGGAGTACTTTCTTTATACGTATTTATCCATGTCCTTCCCCTGCTGTTGGAACATTCTGGGCCTGATAGTGTCAGCATCTGATGACCCCCAGCTTGTGGTGTGGATAGTAGTGGTAGTGGATGGTGTGAATCAAAGAGTAAATATTGGTCTCTGTAATGGGTTTTCCTATATATTTCAATGCATGAGGCTTCTGTCCTCCTCAGTGTGCACCTGTGAAGGCTTCCACTTGCTGTGTTCTGATTTTGACCCAGGTGTAATCCACATATCTAAACCAGTGGCTGGGAACAGTTCCTGTGAAGGAGATCAGTGTTCTGTTCTCTACTGCTTCCATATAGACATTGGCCACTATTGGAGACACCAGTGACCCCATGAATTATACCCGAAAAAGGTAGCGGACCAGCAGAGGTCAAGCAGGGCAGAAATGTGGTCTGGGGTTGAGGTTGTATCTGTTGGAGAGAGTGCCGTCCTCCAGCGGTTAATTCCTTACAGTTTTCACTGCTTCCGAGGTGGGAACGGACGTGAAGAGTGACGTGACATTGTAAGATACCATAGTTTCGTCTGGATCCAGTTGTATGGTCCAAACCCTATGAGAAAAATCCTGGGAGTTTCTGATGTGGTGTGGGGTGTTACCAACCAGAAGGGCCAAGATGGTGGCCAGGAATTTGGCAATGTTATAAGTGACCAGGTTGATGCTACTGTTGATTGATCTGAGCGGGGCTCCTTCCTTGTATATCTTAGTGAGTCCATAAATACAAGGTGTGGCTTCCCCGTGATAAAGGTGGTAATATAGTAAATGGCCAATGGTTTGGTCCTGTTCCAGTTGTTATAAGCAATTAAAAAATTTCTTCTTATACTTGCTAGTAGGGTCTCGCCTTAATGTCTTATATGGGGCTGTGTCACTAAGTAGACCGGTCACTTTGGAATGGTAATCAGAGGTGACTGCTGGATTTTAGTTCTCTTATATTTAAGCGCCACCTTTGATACAGTGGACCACTGCATCCTCTCACATCACTCATACACTTGGGTAGGATTCAAGGACACAGCTCCTACCTTTCTACGTTCATACCTTTCTATAAGAACTTCTCCTTCTCTCTGGGTAACTTCACTTCCTCGACAGCTCAGCTGAGAAGTGGTGTCCCTCAAGGCTATGTTCTTGGGCCCCTTCCGTTTCCTTAGATGTGCTGCCTCTTGGCCAAATGATTCAAAGTCTTTATATTCTTTGCCATTTTTATGACGACGACCCTCGGTTGTAGATGCCGCCATTCCACAGATCCCAGGAGCCTAGTAAATCTCACAACTGGCCTCTCTGATATTAAATCCCTAATGTCCCAAAATGTCCTTAAATTTAAAAAGGATCGGTCTCAGGTCGTTCTGTTCTGTCCCCCCAAGTCATTCAGCTCTTCTGGTGCTAATCTTCACTGTTTACCAAGTAACATTAAGCAGGCTTTTAGGAATCTGGGAGTAATATTCAACACTAACCTCTGTTATCATGATCAAGTCAGAAATGTTCAGTCTGTTCAGTCTTCCAGTTCAAGATAATCTCTAAAACTATTGGCTTTTTCTATAGCAAGTGTCTTGTGAATGTCTTATAACGTAACAGTAAACATGTTTAGGACATTATTAAAGTGTTTAGTCTTATTGACATTGTAATGTTATTAACACAGTACAGTAATAAGCATCTTCTAAGAATTTGAAATGGCTTCTTTGGCTATTAACTGATTATTATTTAAAGGACATTAATATAAAGCTTTACTGAAACTTTCTATCTGCCATATGTACATTTTAGGTCTCTGGGCATCTGTAGAGAATCCAGCATTCAAAGTTAGAGTTTTTTACTAATAAAACTTTGTGTCACAAGGAGCTGGAAAAAAACAAGTCTGTGCTGTGTTCATCTCACTGGCGTTCCCCACCTGTAAACCAGAGTTTAATGAGATCCTTGGAGGGTGAAGCAATCTGATAAAATCTCTCCACAGACTCAGACTGTTCACTCTCCGGGTTTTAGAGATGAACGTGCATCAAGTTCTTTTCAGGTCTGGTATCTGTCAGTGAATGACACACTCAGTAAAGGTTAAATGTTGGTGTGATGGTAAAAAGTGACACTGTATTACTGTGAATGTAAATTGGTTATGTACTGTAACCTGTTTTATTACTGAACATTTAGTTTGAGAAAACACTGATGGATGATGAGTTAAATGTTACATACATATCTCTTAACGGGTATGTGGAAGTTAACAAATACAGATATGTTTATTTTTTCATCATGTTTACAGTTTACATTCTAATAATCTGCAGTAATTCTACTATAGTGTACCTTATCGTGATCCACAGAAACCTCCATGAGCCGATGTACATTTTCATTGCAGCTGTGCTACTGAACTGTCTCCTTTACAGCACGACTATTTACCCAAAGCTTCTGATTGATGTTTTATCAGAAAAACAGATCATATCATATTCAGCCTGTGTCTTTCAATATTTTGTATATTACTCTGTAGGATGTTCAGAGTTCTTACTGCTGTCAGCCATGGCCTATGACAGGTATGTGTCTATATGTAAACCTCTGCAATATCCAACTATCATGGGAAAAACCACTGTGAGTATTTTTCTGCTTTTATCTTGGATGTTACCTGCTTTACATATGTCAGTCCCTGCAATAGCAAGTGCTGAATCTAAACTGTGTAACTTTACTTTAAATGGAATATTTTGCAACAATTCAATTTACCAGCTTCAATGTGTGAGCTCAAGATTCATTACTGTTTTTGGTGTAGTTGTTCTATTAGACCTCATAATCCTCCCTACGCTCTTCATAATTTTCACATATACAAAGATATTTATAATATCCTATCGAAGTTGTAGAGAAGTCAGGAAAAAAGCTGCAGAGACCTGTTTACCTCACCTGATGGTTTTAATCAGTATATTCTGTTTGTGTATGTATGACGTCAGTATAGCTCGGGTGGAATCCAACTTTCCAAAAACAGTTCGTTTAATAATGACGCTACAAATAGTTTTGTATCATCCTCTGTTTAATCCTCTGATATACGGACTGAAAATGAAAGAAATTTCCAAACAGCTCAGAAGGTTGTTGTGTTCAGCCAAAAATCATCTGATGTATTAACACAGGTGAATAATGTACAGTGGTTTTACTGTCACTGTTCATTATGGAAACAGTAAAGAGGATCTTGAGCCTGGTTATGGTTCATGACTGATTAGTTTGCTGCAGTTATTCTGTCTTTTTCTTCAGCTTTGTCAAGTCTGACTTTGTTCTCCAAACATGTTGAGTAACAATGATATTTACTGTTCCCTGTTTTCTGTGACTTCTTTTTTTTCACTTCAGGTTGATTCTTGAAAGATGCCGTGTGCTTGGACGAACGTGGGGAAGAAAGACTGTGTGTGTGTGTGTGTGTGTGTGTGTGTGTGTGTGTGTGTGTGTGTGTGTGGGCAGGTGCTCTCTGCATTATTTTCTTGTCTTGCTTGATACTCAATGTAATGATGTAATGTTATGATACTGAAATCATTTTTGTATGTATTTCCTTTAAAAATAATTTCATGAACATTAAAGTAGATAAACAGCTACATAAACAATGCATGTTTGAACACTTGAATTTTGAACCATTTTTATGGATATCATTTTAAATGGAGGAAATCAGCTCGTTTCCGTCAGACCTTTACTGTCACAAATTGTCAGTTGCTCTGTGTGCAAAGATGAAAGATGTCAGCTAGCAAATCAGGGTCAAAGGAAAGAACATGTTTTTTTTTGTTGTTTTTTTTTTATGTAATAATTAAAATTAAAAAATTAATTAAAACTATTCAGTCTAACTAACCGAGGTAGTTCAACATGGTGCCAAAGCCAAGAATTTAAACTTGGCAGAACGCCCAAGAATGTCTGAATGAATGTCTGAAGTCTCATTGATGTCCTGTTGGAAGTCGTCAGAGGGCGAATTCTGAGACTTAAGTGATAAAGAAAGAAGATCTCCCTGTCATGACTCGCCCCTAAGGGGGCTGTTCTCTGAACAACTTTTGTTTGGATCTCTTTTGTGGACATTTGGACCTTTTCAGATTCTTGTTTAGTTTGTTAAGTTTTGCTCACTGTTCCTGTTTTATTTTGAAATCATGGCCCTTGTGTATCTTGTCTTTTTCTACTTCCTGTCTTTGTCTTGTTTCCCTCCATTTGTGATTGTCTGCCCCGCCATAATTGGTTTCACCTGTTGCCCATTGCCTTGTGTATTTAAGTCTCATCTTTTCTCTGTGTCCCTGTCAGTTCGTCTGTGTCGATACCCAAGTCTGTACCTGAGTCTGTGTCTTCCCTGTGTTGGTTCCCGTACCTGTGCCTTGCATTTTTCCCACCTCATGGACTTACCTTGGTTTCCTCTGTTGCCATGTTAGAACATTTTGTATTTTCATTTGGTTTTGTTTCTGAGTATTTTTCTCCTGCGTGTATGATTTTTGGTTATTTGAGTTTTGTTTCCTGGCCCTGGACGCTTCCAGTGATTTTTGGTTTATTAAAAGACTTTTAGTTCACTCCTTTTGCTTGTCTTTGGGGTTTTGCTTTTGGGTCCTGGCCTGATTCCTAGTCTTAGCAAAACACTCCCTCTGCAATTCTTAGCAAAATCCTCTCTGCCTCACTTCGCCCTCTGCTCCCTAATGTATTAAAAATTGGGGTTAGCAAGTCCTGATGTCCTCTACAAAGGACAGTGAATCATCGTGTTTTGGACAGGTTAAAATTGTTGTGCTGAAAAAAACTAAACTGAAGTCAAGACTTTGATATTAAAGAAAAAAAAATTATCAAAAATCAATGACTTGTCTCTTGTTGCTGTAAAATGTGGAAGTTGGAATTCCCGCCACTTGGAAAAGACAGTGCATTTGCTGCGTTGGCCACAACCCCACAACTGAGGCATCACGAGAAAGCCCAGGATGTCCACTTAAAAGGACAGTACGGTTGAGATAGATTCTATAAATGATATTTTGACCTAGGGGTCTCAGACCCATGTCCCCCACAGAGGACAAAAATTAACTGCCGGGTCTCAGGAGGATATGGTGTGGTTGGTTGATTGGATCTTGCTATCCTGACAGGGGACAGCCGAAAGTGGAACAACAACTGCAACATGCCGAGTGCCTGTGCAGTGACGCTGTGAAATATACCAGCTTGGGATTAATCAAGTATATCTGTCCATCTATGCTAGCATGCTAATGATAAACAGCTTGGTTAAAACAGAAGGACTGGACACAGTGAAATTCTGACCTGATGATTGGACAGTTTTACACGTCTGTATGACTGTGAGTGCTCGTAAACAACTTATCAGTGAGCGACAGAAACTTTGGCGGCAACAAAAAAAAGCTGAGACAAACTATGACAACATGAAAGCAGCATGCTGAAATTCTTAGAGAGGTCACGTTAACATTACTTTCAGTCGGCCATCTTTAGTTTCGTTTAAGGAGCAGTGAGGAAATGCCAGGATTAATGTTGAGAGGCCATCGAAATCGTCTTCTAGATGTTCACTCAACAAAATTCACGGAATTGATGTTATTTTGACAATAGAGGGTCTCCTCTCAAACTGAACCCAGAAAGTTAAGACTATTTTAGTGAATCCAAGTCGAGCTGTAGCCACAAAATGCACGGAAAACACAGTGAAGTGTGACGAAAATGAGAAAAACATGTAACTGACCAAAAACTGGACTGAATGTGAATCAATGGTGTAATGGGACATGTTCAAATTAGACAGAGGTCAAATCATTGTGTGACTTCAGGCCTCCAGAGTTTGATGAAGTTTAACATATTAGACTTTCTTTTGGTGGAGTGTTTAATTAGATCCATAGAGGCTGAAGCAACCTAATAAAAACTCTCCACACACTCAAACTTGACTTTCTGAACTTTGGACATGAACGTTCATCAAATGCATTTCAAGGTCTGGTATCTGTGAATGAATGAGACGCTCCAGGTTGTTACAGTGAGACTTGTCTTTTTCAGATCATTGTTCCTGTACAGTGGTTACACGTCTGCCTGTTTTATTACTGAACATTTAGTTTGGAAAAACACTGATGGATGATGAGTTAAATGTTACATACATATCTCTTAACGGGTATGTGGAAGTTAACAAATACAGATATGTTTATTTTTTCATCATGTTTACAGTTTATATTCTAATAATCTGCAGTAATTCTACTATAGTGTACCTTATCGTGATCCACAGAAACCTCCATGAGCCGATGTACATTTTCATTGCAGCTTTGTTACTGAACTCTGTTCTTTTCAGCACGACTATTTACCCAAAGCTTCTGATTGATGTTTTGTCAGAAAAACAGATCATATCATATTCAGCCTGTATCTTTCAGTTTTTTGTATTTTATTTTCTCGCTAGTTCAGAATTCTATCTGCTGTCAGCCATGGCCTATGACAGGTATGTGTCTATATGTAAACCTCTGCAATATCCAACTATCATGAGAAAAACCACTGTGAGTATTTTGCTGTTTTTAGCTTGGATGTTACCTGCTTTACACATTTCAATCCCTGTAATAGTGAGTGCTGAATCTAAACTGTGTAACTTTACTTTAAATGGAATATTTTGCAACAATTCAGTTTACCAGCTTCAATGTGTGAGATCAAGATTCAGTACTGTATATGGTGTGGTTGCTTTATTCGATCTTGGAATCCTCCCTATGCTCTTCATAATTTTCACATATACAAAGATATTTATAATATCCTATCGAAGTTGTAGAGAAGTCAGGAAAAAAGCTGCAGAGACCTGTTTACCTCACCTGATGGTTTTAATCACTTTCTCCCTTCTGAGTGTGTATGATATCAGTATAGCTCGAGTAGAAATGAACTTTCCAAAAACTGTTAGTTTAATAATGACGCTACAAATAGTTTTGTATCAACCTTTGTTTAATCCTCTGATATACGGACTGAAAATGAGAGAAATTTCCAAACACATCAGAAGGTTGTTGTGTTCAGCCAAAATCATCTGATGTATTAACACAGGTGAATTAACACAGGTCATTGTTTTAACGCATGATTTGAGAAGTAAAGAGGAAATAAACCATATTGTTGTTGTCAGGTGCTTTTTTACTTTATTATTCATGTGGAGTCAACTATCATGGGCTCAGCAAACACAGTGGGACACACACTGAACCAGCTCTCTGAGGGAAACAGACTCCAACAGCCAGAGTCAAAGGAAAACCAACACATCACCAACAATAACAAATAAATGTACAGACCATGGAATTAATGCAAGTAGCATATTTCATCAGTACTAGTGAGGTCACGACTCGTGTTGGCCCTGTTTCCTGGCATCACAGCTTTAATTCACTCCCCAATGAGAGGAGAATTCTGGAAAAGGCCTTGTGGACTAATCTAGAGTCAATATCACTTTTAAAAGAACTCAGAAAAGAATTTAGACACATGGAGGGAGAGATGTCAAGCAGGTCCATCTCACTTCATCTGAGGCTGAATAAAAGCGAGTCAGGAGTGTGGATGGTAATGTCAGCCAGAGGGCACGAAGGGTTGTAGGTGGAAGTGGAGCCTCTCAATTCAGAGCATTACAAGAAAAAGAAACCTGGGTTCTAGTGTGGTCAGTGGAGGGAGGCAGAGACCCGGTGAGTCTCGGTCTGATGGATCTGGATTTCTGCTGAGGCTGCAGAGGGTTCATCAACAGCATGAATCCATGCACCTAACCTGCCTTGTGTGAACAGTGCCGACTGGTAGTGGTGGTGTGATGTTGTGGGGGGCGGCACAGTCTGAGTATTGTTGCTGACCATGTTCATCCCTTCATTGCCATAGTTTACCATCTTCTAATGGCTCCATCCAGCAGGATAATGCTCCATGTCACAAAGCAAAGGTCGCACAAACTGGTTTCATGACCATGACAGTGAGTTCAGTGAACTCCAGTGGCCTTGTGGTGTCAGGTTTTAAATGGTGTGTTAAGAATTTAACTATGTTTCACCTATCTATGCCTTATCTTTCTGTGTATGGGGATTTTTATTGGTATTTGCATATCCAACATCAGTCGTTATTTTGTGTGCCACTCTGTCTTTGACTGCTGAATCACAGGGGTGTTATCTTTCAGTTTGTGTATAGAAAAGGACATGCCCAATCATGCCAAAACACGCCCAGACATGTCCCAAAGTTCTGGTGTAACCCATCCTATAAAACATGGTGTAAATCTGGTCAAATTCAGTTGCTCCTGCAGGACTGCTCATGCTTTTGAACTCTGTGCTGGAGGAATAAAGCATCCTGGACTTAACCTCTCTGATCTCCTGTATCTGATTGACTCTGTGCATTTTCTTTACAACACCACTGTCCATGCAAATTGTTGACTTTTCATCTGAAAAACTGAAAAATGCCTCTTTAACTGTCACAGTAAAGAGTCTCATGAGTTTCTACAATTTAGCTTCAACACACGGCAAAGAACAGGACAAAGCCACTACTGGAAACTCTGCTGTAGAGTCATATTGCTAAGGTTGTGCTGCACCCTGGGCTCCTGAGGTAACACAGGGTTACTGCTCTAAGTGGTTCGATGGTTATCCTGGCGTGGGAAAATTAGCTTCTTACATCAGAGGAACACGAGATTAAAACCACTTCATAAACTTTAATTCTTGTGTTTTTCAAAAGGGAAAAACAACAAGCATTTTTTTAACCAGAACTACAAAGAACCTGTAAACATCGTGATCTGCCACTTCAGTGACTCTTTGTTAGATTATGTTGTTTGGATCCTTTGTTTTCCAGGACTCTGTTTAGTGTTTCCCATTTTATTTTGAAATAACCCTCTTGTGTGTCAGTTATGGTGTCACTTCCTGTCTTTGTTTTTGACCCCACCTTTGTGATTGTCTGCCCCGCCCTGATTTGTTTCACCTGTCCCCATGCTCCTCCTGCTCCTTCTGGTCTTCTTCCAGAGTTGTTCCCTGTGGATTTTGCTACGTGGATTTTTGGATTTCCTGAGTTGTGTTTTCCTTCCGTCTGTCTGTAAGTCTGTTGTTCTTCTTATTTAACCCGCTTCCTTGCATTGTCCTGCCTGTCTGTCTGCATGCGGGTCGTCCTCTGCCTGTGTAGTCATGTGCTGAACATAACAGTAAAGGTTTTGGACTCTAGGTTCTGCCTTGTGGTTCCACTGTGTTTTCCAAACCAGAACATTCTGGACATACTGTACATCATTAAACAGGTAACAGCAAGGCAAACATCATGTTTATGCACTGTCTGGTAGGTGAGTGCAGTTGTGGACAAAAACAATGGTTGTTAAATTAATGGAAGTACTGCTGTAGAGTCATATAGTAGTAGGAGGTCGATGGAACGATCTTCCCTCTCCTTGTTACCATCCAACCACACTTATCCAGTCCAAATGACATTCCAATGTCCTGGCTGTAGATCCTAATAGCATGGATCAGTGAGTTGATGTCTTGTTTGCTCCTGACATACAGTACCAGTCAAAAGTTTGGACACACCTTCTCATTCAGTGGTTTTTCTTTATTTTTTACTACTTTCTACATTATAGATTCATACTGAAGACATCAAAACTATGAAGGAACACACATGGAATTATGTAGTTGACAAAAAATTGTTAAACCAACCAGAATATGATTTATATTTTAGATTCTTGGAAGTAACCACCTTTTGCTTTGATGACAGCTTTGCACGCTCTTGGCTTTCTCTCAGTCAGTTTCATGAGGTGTTCACCTGGAATGGTTTTCCAACAGCCTTGAAGGAGTTCCCAGAGGTGCTGAGCACTTGTTGACTGTTTTGCCTTCACTCTGCGGTCCAACTCATCCCAAACCATCTCAGTTGGGTTTCGGTCAGGTGATTGTGGAGGCCAGTTCATCTGATGCAGCACTCCATCACTCTCCTTCTGGATCAAATAGCCCTCACATAGGCTGGAGGTGTGTTTGAGGTCATTGTCCTGTTGAAAAACAAATGATGGTCCAACTGAACGCAAACCAGATGGGATGGCATGTCTCTGCAGAATGCTGTGGTAGCCATGCTGGTTAGGTGTGCCTTGAATTTGGAATAAATTACCAACAGTGTCACCAGCAAAGCTCCATCACACCATCACAACTCCTCCTCCATGCTTCACAGTGGGAACCACACATGTAGAAACCATCCGCTCACCTTTTCTGCATCTCACAAAGACAAAAAAATCTCAAATTTGGGACAAACAATTCTCTTTTTCTTGTTGTCCTTCCTCAGTAGTGTTTTTTTTGCAGCAATTCGACCATGAAGGCCTGGTTCACGCAGTGTCCTCTGAATAGTTGATGTTGCGATGTGTCTGTAGGTTCTGAGGCTGATAGCTCTGATGAACCCATCCTCTGCAGCAGAAGTTTTGATGGTTTTTGCGACTGCACTTGAGGATCCATTCAAAGTTCTTGAAATCTTCCGGATTGACTGATCTTCATGTCTTGAAGTAATGATGGACTGTGGTTTCTCTTTACTTAGCTGAGTGGTTCTTGCCATAATATGGATTATAACAGTAGTCAAATAGAGCTCTTACTGTACAGCTTAATGTCATCAATGTAAAGTAGGTGGCTGATGGTTCCTCCATTCCATTGTCGGTATCCGTAACAAATCTTGGTGATGATCTGGCTGAGGAGGGTCAGGGCTATGTAGAACAGCAGTGGGGACAGAGCATCTCCTTGCCAAATGCCCCACTTGATGGTGACTTGAGCAGTTGAGTTGAAGTTGGCCTCACTCAGACCCACCCCATGCTTCACCCCATTTTACAAGTATGATCACTCCTGGCCCCAAAAATTTAGGATGGTGATAGCCACATGCACAACAGCAGTTCACAGACCAACACATGAAGTCACCGTGGGTTTCCACTTGGTCTCCTCTCAAACCCAGAAAATTAAAAGTATTTTAGTGAACAGGTGAAAATTAGAAGAACAGGTCACTGATCAAAACTGGACTAAATCTACCAGAAACCAAAAGACTAAAATTTGACTGAAACTAATGCACATTTTTCAAAAGACTGAAACCAAATCAGTTGCTGAATCAATGGTGTAATGGGACACGTTCAAATTAGATTAGGTCAAATCATTGTGTGACTTCAGGCCTCCAGAGTTTGATGAAGTTTAACATATTAGACTTTCTTTTGGTGGAGTGTTTAATTAGATCCATAGAGGCTGAAGCAACCTAATAAAAACTCTCCACACACTCAAACTTGACTTTCTGAACTTTGGACATGAACGTTCATCAAATGCATTTCAAGGTCTGGTATCTGTGAATGAATGAGACGCTCCAGGTTGTTACAGTGAGACTTGTCTTATTCAGATCATTGTTCCTGTA
Source organism: Toxotes jaculatrix (assembly GCF_017976425.1). NCBI lineage: Eukaryota > Metazoa > Chordata > Actinopteri > Toxotidae > Toxotes > Toxotes jaculatrix. The sequence goes on along the minus strand of NC_054408.1, from coordinate 937,487 downwards.
CAGTGGTTACATGCCTGTCTGTTTTATTACTGAACATTTAGTTTGAGAAAACACTGATGGATGATGAGTTAAATGTTACATACATATCTCTTAACGGGTATGTGGAAGTTAACAAATACAGATATGTTTATTTTTTCATCATGTTTACAGTTTACATTCTAATAATCTGCAGTAATTCTACTATAGTGTACCTTATCGTGATCCACAGAAACCTCCATGAGCCGATGTACATTTTCATTGCAGCTTTGTTACTGAACTCTGTTCTTTTCAGCACGACTATTTACCCAAAGCTTCTGATTGATGTTTTGTCAGAAAAACAGATCATATCATATTCAGCCTGTATCTTTCAGTTTTTTGTACTTTATTATTCAGGCACCTCAGAGTTCTTACTGCTGTCAGCCATGGCCTATGACAGGTATGTGTCTATATGTAAACCTCTGCAATATCCAACTATCATGGGAAAAAACACTGTGAGTATTTTTCTGCTTTTATCTTGGATGTTACCTGCTTTACACATTTCAATCCCTGTAATAGCGAGTGCTGAAGCTAAACTGTGTAACTTTACTTTAAATGGAATATTTTGCAACAATTCAATTTACCAGCTTCAATGTGTGAGATCAAGACTCATTACTACATATGGTGTAGTTGGCTTATTTTTTTTCACAATCCTCCCTATGCTCTTCATAATTTTCACATATACAAAGATATTTATAATATCCTATCGAAGTTATAGAGAAGTCAGGAAAAAAGCTGCAGAGACCTGTTTACCTCACCTGATGGTTTTAATCACTTTCTCCCTTCTGACTTCGTATGATATCATTATAGCTCGAGTGGAATCCAACTTTCCAAAAACTGTTAGTTTAATAATGACGCTACAAGCAATTGTTTATCATCCTTTGTTTAATCCACTGATATACGGACTGAAAATGAAAGAAATTTCCAAACAGCTCAGAAGGTTGTTGTGTTCAGCCAAAAATCATCTGATGTATTAACACAGGTGAATAATGTACAGTGGTTTTACTGTCACTGTTCATTATGGAAACAGTAAAGAGGATTTTGAGCCTGGTTATGGTTCATGACTGATTAGTTTGCTGCAGTTATTCTGTCTTTTTCTTCAGCTTTGTCAAGTCTGACTTTATTCTCCAAACATGAATCCTGGAAAAGGCCTTGTGGACTAATCTAGAGTCAATATCATTTTTAAAAGAACTCAGCAAAGAATTTAGACACATGGAGGGAGAGATGCCAAGCTGGTCTATCTCACTTCATCTGAGGTTTAAAACCTCCAGGTGCTGAGCTGGAGGACCATCTGAACACATGAATAGTTCAGGTTGTCCATCCATTTGTGGACCTTGCCTTTGAATAATGGGAACCCTGAGTTTTACCTCTGACAGCTGTAGTGGCTATTTCCAGCATGGGATATCTGTTGTAACATCCTTTGCTCTGTAGAAATTAAAGTTACGATAGATTGCAGTGAAGTTCAGGCCTCCAGAGTTGACGTTGTTGCCATGCCAGTGGCTCTGCTGGACAAGAAGTTAATGAGATCCTTGGAGGACGAGTGCATTGCTTAAAAACACACTCAGGCAGTTCACTCTCTGATTTATGGAGCTAAACCATCACTGAAGGCAGTTTTAAGGTCAAGCATCTGTAAACGAACAATGAAAATTTCACACTGACTCTTTTTTTCCTTTTTTTTCACATTCTACCTGGTTTATTCATAATTCTTTCACATCTGAGAATCTTAAAATGAATGATGGATTAAATGTAACATATATAACTCTTGGTGGGTATGTAGAGGTGAACAAATACAGATCTCTTTATTTTTTAATCATGTTTACAGTTTATGTTCTAATAATCTGCAGTAATTCCACCATTGTGTGTCTGATCTGGATTCATAAAAACCTCCATGAGCCGATGTACATGTTCATTGCAGCTCTGTCACTGAACTCTGTTCTGTTCAGCACTGTTATCTACCCGAAGCTTTTCATTGACTTTATATCTGAGAAACAGATCATATCTTACCCAGCCTGTCTCCTTCAGTGGTTTATATATTACTCTTTAGGTGCTTCAGATTTCTTACTGCTGGCAGCCATGGCCTATGACAGGTACGTGTCTATATGTAAACCTCTGCAATATCCAACTATCATGAGAAAAGCAGTCATCAGCGTGTTACTGCTCTCAGCTTGGCTCGTGCCTGCCGCTCACGTCATGGTGGCAGTTGCTCTGGCTGCTGACAGAAAACTCTGTCACTTTAGTTTGAATGGAATTTTCTGCAACAACTCGGTTTATCAGCTTCACTGTGTGACTTCGACAGTGCTTTCAGTCTACGGTTTGGTGGTTTTGTTTAACGTGGCACTTCTCCCTGTGCTTTTCATACTTTTCACTTACGCAAAGATTCTCATCATTTCCTACAGAAGCAGCAGAGACGTCAGGACAAAAGCTGCACAGACCTGTTTACCTCACCTGATCGTTTTAATCAGCTTTTCCTGTTTGTGTGCGTATGATATTATTATAGCACGACTGGAATCTGATGTTCCAAAAACAGCTCGTTTCATAATGACTTTACAAATGATTCTGTATCATCCTCTGTTCAATCCAATCATATACGGACTGAAAATGAAAGAAATCTCTAAACACATCCAGAGGCTGTTCTGTCAAGTCAAACTAACTAAATAATGTTCATTCCCTCTGTAATAATCATGCTGAGATATGATTTCTTTACATGACTAATTCACAGTGCAGTGATTAATGATTCATTTGCTGCTCTCTGTAACCACCTGCTGAACTAAAGTTTTCCTTTTGTCTTGTGCTGCAGCTTTTAACATCTCACCGTAATTTACCATTCAAAAAATAAATAAAAACATTATCTATCTGAACTACATTGATCTTGTTGTAAAATACGTATCTGCTGATTAATGCATAGTTAACTGTCATTAGCTCATCTGCTCTGTGTTTGCAGCACATACACACACACGACATAAACGTGTACACATGCAGCCGTGCAACTTCCTCACTGAACAAGTGTAGTCCAGCAGCCTGAGGCCTTGTTTTATGAACCAAAGCACAGGTCCTTGAATAGTTTAGTCAGTTTTATTTAAGTAGCACCGAATATTAACAGAAGTTTTCTCAGGGCACTTTTTAAACAGCAGGTTTAGACCGAATTCTACATAATAGCATGAGACCCAACGTTTCCCACATGAGCAACATCTGGCAACAGTGTCAGGGAAAAGTTCCCTTCTAACAGGTATAAACCTTGAAGATAAGGGTTCAATAATAATAATAATAATAATAAGACTAATAATAATATTCTAACATATCACCACTCCGGGCTCTGTCAGGGAAAGAGATGAACCTCTGATTATACCACTCAGTTCTGCACTCTGGCAGCTTTGCTTCTGAACTCGATAAACTGTGTGACTTTACTTTAAATGGAAGATTCTGCGCAGGAGGTCTTCCACAGGCCGGGGACCTTCTTCAGACTGAGGCTCAGGTTGAAGATGTACAAGACCACCTCACAGAGCTGGTCTGCACAGTCCCTGAGCAGTCTGGGGCTGATGCCGTCTGGCCCTGCAGCTTTCCTGTTCTTCAGCTGCCTCGGTTCTCTCCTCACCTGGGCCAATGTTAGCGAGAGGGGGGCTTGAGGGGGGGACAGAGGTGGGGGCTTTTGGTGGAGGGGGTTGGGATGGAGTGAAGTGAAAGTATTGGACACAGTGAAATTCGGACCTGATGATAGCAATCCAAAAACTGTTGAGATAATTCAGTTAAAATCAGAAACACCAACGTTAGGGTGGCACCAGAGCAACAGTCCGAAACATCACCAAATTCCTTGGAATTTATCCACCAAGGACCTTGGATACCTGCAACACATGTTATGTGTCAGTCAGCTGCCCAGAAATTCAGCAGAGGAGTGACTCGATAAAAGACCACCTTTGAGGCAACAGTAGTGAGGGAGGGTAACGTTTATTCTGTTGGGGAACTGGGGTTGTCGAAGTCCTTTATGCATTTTGAGAGGGAGCAGAGTGAACAACGTCTGAATGACTGATGTCCTGTTCATCAAAGGAGCCAACTGAAAAACATGGCAACTTCTGGTCTTTGTGGGGTCATGAAACGTGAAATCATCCCTGGCACAGTCGAAGGCCTCTATCCAGTCATGGGTCCCCTAGAACATTGCATACATGCCCATTCCCCAATGGTGCTCCTGCGTGCTGGCCTCCAGAGTTTGATGGAGTTGTTTACATGCTTGTAGCTCTTGGTGGAGAGTTTGATGAACTCCACGGAGGCTGAGACGGTCTGATAAAAACAGTCCACGGAGGTGAACGGACACACTCTGAATTCTGAGAGAGAAGACACGCTAAGCGAAACCATTTTTATTCATGTCTGCCTGTTACAGAACCTCAGTGTTTCGTACAGTAACATTTATTTCTTGACGACCACGATGGACGATGGACTAAATGCGACATTCGTAAACCTTGACGGGTATGTGGAACTGCACAAATACAGATCTCTTTATTTTGTGATCATGTTTGCAGTTTATATTCTTGTGATCTGCAGCAATTCAACCATCATATGTCTGATCGTGGTTCACAGAAACCTCCATGAGCCCATGTACATTTTCATTGCAGCTTTGTTACTGAACTCTGTTTTTTACAGCACTAATATTTACCCGAAGCTCCTGACTGATGTTTTATCTGATAAGCAGATCATTTCTTATCCAGCCTGTCTCCTTCAGTGTTTTGTGTATTACTCTTTAAATGGTTCAGAGTTCTTACTGCTGGCAGCCATGGCCTATGACAGGTATGTGTCTATATGTAAACCTCTGCAATATCCAACTATCATGAGAAAAACCACTGTGAGTGTTTTCCTGGGTCTGGCCTGGATTCTGCCCGCCTGTCAGATCGCGGTGCCAGTCGCCATGAGCGCTAACACCAAACTCTGTAACTTCGTTTTGAGAGGAATCTTTTGCAACAATTCAGTTTACAAACTTCACTGTGTGAGTTCACAAGTGCTGTCTGTGTATGGTTTGATTGTCCTGTTGAATGTTACGCTTTTCCCTGTGCTTTTCATATTTTTCACATACACAAAGATATTTATAATAACCTCCCAAAGTCACGGTGAAGTCAGGAAAAAAGCTGCACAGACCTGTTTGCCTCACCTGCTGGTTTTGATCAACTTTTCTTGTTTGGTTACATACGATGTGATTATAGTTAAACTGGAGTCTGATTTTCAAAAAACCGCTCGTTTAATTATGACTTTGCAAGTGATTCTGTATCATCCTCTCTTCAATCCAATCATATACGGACTGAAAATGAAAGAAATATCTAAACACATCAAAAGGCTGTTCTGTCTGGACAAAGTGAAATAATATATGACAAAGTGAATGATTGTACATTCATGTCTTCTGTAATAATACTGCAGAAATGAGATTTCTGTGACTGTGACACTGTAAAAGGTATCATCACATTCAGCGTTGTAAAGACTGTCTTTGAAACTCCGGCACAATAATCAGGTTTCAGATGTTTATTATGGCTAATTAAAACCAAACAATCAGTAATGTCATTCATTCATTCATTCATTCATTCATTCAATGTGTTCTCACTTTTCTTATCTGAGACAAAGGAGTTTTTCATTTAACATGGAAAAAATTCAACAGAATTCAAGGTTTATTATTATTATTATTATTATTATTATTATTATTATTATTATTATTATTATTATTATTATTATTATTGTCATGTCATCATCTGCTGCTTATCTGGGTCCAGGCCCAGGTTGCGGGGGCGACTGCTGCCCAGCACCTCCCACAGGTGATGGGCCTGTGGGAGGCTTTACTGTCAAATGCCACATGTACAGGTCATACACAGGATTTGAAACTGCAGTGCTCCCTAGGCCCACAGTGTTACAGTAAACATCTCATGCAAAACAATATAAACATATCAATAAGAAGTTGGAAAGAAAAGGAAAAAAAGTGCTTGTATACAATACAAATAAGTGTGACACAAATAAAATTAATATAACTTAAATATACAAAAGTATTTTTCGTTTAAAAAAATGAATCTGTCATCTATAGAATAATTTACTAAATGGAAGAGTGTAAACAGCAGCTGATTTTTACACACCAGCTCCAAAATAAGCAGCTATGAAAGTGGGCGATAGAAAACAAAATGGCGATGAAACGGCCTGATGGTGGCGCCGGAGGTTTAGAAACCATTCCCACCACAGGTCCTAGGCGAGGTTATGGTTTGGTGCTGATAAACACTGCAGCTGGCTGGTTCTGCATGTGCTGCATGTAGCTGTGGACAGATGCATTTACATTCACACATGTTATCCAGTGGGAAGGGAAAGCAATGACTGGCACCTCTGTGTTGTTTACTCAAAGTGTGATTATACCGTAAATTGCTCGGGACACGTTGCATCCTCAGTTTGTTCTTTGAGTCCATCTCTCTTCTCACGTCATGGCCTATGACACTGTCACAGTAAAGTTTAGGATGGTGACACACCTTTCTGACTTTTGCTGGGCTCTGCCCTGTATTTGCATGTGGCCTCTGTCTCCATCCCGCTGTCCCACTTCCTCTGTGTGCACAGGATGTTCAAACAGAAAATGTCTTCCTGCGACCGCACGGTCTAACATTGTGACAGGCACATGGTCCCGGTCTGTGCTGCAGCCCACGCTGCATCGTGGCTTAAATCAGCAGCTGGACGTGTGATTTTGCAGAGTCCACAGTGAGATGGTGTTTTCAGTCACATACTGATAAAATCTCATGCTTCAAGGTTGTGTGGAATTTTTCAGTATGAAACCAGCTGTATTTATCTACTGCAGGAGTGTATCTTCACACTAAAGTCTCACCTGGTTCACATCGGGTGAATAGAGAAGAGACGTACAGGCGAAAGAAGCAGGACTCACGAGCGTCCCTTTGGACCCAGTCTGTCCACGTGGCTGCTCTCGGTGTCACAGCAGAGCAGGATAAAGGTTGAGCCTCAGTCTGGATGAGACTCTCTAAACTCTCAGCATGAACAGACGAAGGCGCAGACTGAGACAGAGCTTCGGTGGGTCTCTGATACGTGTGTGCTGTGCTGTAGTCTGAGCTGCGGCTCGTTACTGTAGCAGTGTGAGTGTGTTCGCTGGATCTCGTACGTTCTTTATTGGTTGGTTGTTATGTTTTTCACCTGTGCTTATTTTTCGAACATGTCTCTTGCAGTTGACCAGAATCCAGAAGTTATACTGAAGATTATTATCATCAGGCACAGTTATTAGAGCTTCCACACATGCAGCCCTGTTGGATGTTTTAAGTCTTGTGTGTTAAAGTAGGACATTGTATAGAAGACATTTTAATCCTGTTTGCTGTGCTTCAGTCGTCCTCTCCCTCCCTCCCTCCCTCCATCGCTCTCTCTCTTCCTCTGTTGTTCAGACATGAGGAGCAACAACAGCCTGACTCCTCCCTACTTTCAGTTCACGGTGTTTTCAGACTACGGCTCGCTCAGATTCCTCTTCTTCAGTCTGTGCCTGCTGATCTACGTGACCATCATCTCTGCCAACGCCGTCATCGTTCTGACGGTCTGCCTGGAGAAGTCTCTGCATCAGCCCATGTATATATTTATCTGCTGTCTGTGTTTAAACTCTCTGTGGGGCTCGGCCGGCTTCTTCCCCAGGTTTCTGATGGACATACTGTCTGACACTCATGTCATCTCACGTGTGTCTTGTTTCAGTCAGATGTACGTTATTCACACGTACAAAGGACATGACGTGACTATTCTCACAGTCATGGCCTATGACAGGTTTGTTGCTATCTGCCAGCCTTTATACTATCACAGTAAAATGACGTTCAGGAAGGCGATACAGCTTTTGGCTCTTGCTGTGCTGTACCCTGTGTGTATTTTCGGCTTCCTCTTCTATCAGTCCAGCCGTTTGCCTCTGTGTGGAAATGAGCTGCAGAGGCTTTTCTGCTCTTACTGGTCTGTGGTGCAGCTGTCCTGTGCGGACACCACTGTGAGCAGCATAGCAGGTCAGTTTCTTGTCGTGGCGTCGCTCTTCACCCCCCTGTTCTTCGTCCTGTACACCTACCTGCGCATCCTGCCCGTGTGCTGGAGAAGCTCGTCCGAGTTCAGAGGAAAGGCGCTGCAGACCTGTCTGCCTCACATCGTCACGTTTGTGAACTTTTGCGTCTCAATATTCTGTGAAATTTCTCTGAGTCTTTACAAAGTTGATGAAATGAACCCGTTTGCCACCGGCGTTTTATCTCTGGAGTTCCTGATCATTCCTCCCATCAGCAACCCTGTGGTTTACGGCCTGAATCTGCCCCAGATCAGAGCGGTGGTGTTTCGATTTTTTAAAATAAACAGAGCAGTTCCTGCATAAAAACTGCTGAAGCACAGCAGAAAAACGATGACCGACTAAATAAATGTTAATTCCTGGTTTCTGGTTTCTGGTCAGCAGCACGTACTGAATGTAATCAAACACGTGGAGTGAGACATAAAACTCAGCTTGTTAAAACTGATAGAGTTTGGGATCTGAGTGGGTTGAAGACCTGGATTTAGAGTTTCCTGTTAAATCTGTTCCTTTTCAGTTTTGCTCAGTGTCTTTTGTCCGGTTTAGTGTTGTGTTGTCGTCCTCCACCTGTCCTCTGGGTTCCCATACGGAACATACAGAACGGGACCAGGCATCGTCTTCGTTATTATTCATTATGATGTCATTATTATTATTAAGCAGAAATGTGATCGCTTGTCTTCATTATCTTGTACTGCACAGCCAGACTGAAACACATCTGAAAATCACAGTGGGCCTCAGTGGAATACACTTTACTATTCTCTTTTTTTTTGTTTTTGCCTTTATCTGATTGTTTTCAGTGCAGAGATAGAGATGAAACCTTTGGGGACCCTGATGTCCCCCAGCTGCCATGTTTACAGCCAAGCTAAAGAAACAACATGAAAGAATGACAGGCAGTGATCTGTGGTGGGTCGCTCGCTCTTTTCGTCCCCTTGGACCTGAATACAGAGGACCAGAATAAAGGCTGCAGCTTCCTCCGTCAGGATCAGACGAGGGGTTGGATGCTGCAGGTCTCTCTGGGACTCTGGACAAACCTCAGGTCTCTGACAGTCGTGCAGCAGCTGGATGTTGAATGATTTGCTGTTGTTTTAACTCAGAATCTGTCCTCAGAACATTGACCCATATTAGTTTCACTGACATTTGTCTGGGAATAACTGTTACACATGCAGCTTACATGAACGCAGGCTCGTGTTGTTTGTCTTGTTGAAATACATGTTGGAATTTTAAGTCTGAATATTTTTACATCCCGTCCCGTCTTTTCACTTCTCCTCCTCTCCATCGCTCTGACGTCTCGTCTTTCAGCTCTGCTGTTGTTCAGACATGAGGAGCAACAACAGCCTGACTCCTCCCTACTTTCAGTTCACAGTGTTTTCAGACTACGGCTCGCTCAGATTCCTCTTCTTCAGTCTGTGCCTGCTGATCTACGTGACCATCATCTCTGCCAACGCCGTCATCGTTCTGACGGTCTGCCTGGAGAAGTCTCTGCATCAGCCCATGTATATATTTATCTGCTGTCTGTGTTTAAACTCTCTGTGGGGCTCGGCCGGCTTCTTCCCCAGGTTTCTGATGGACATACTGTCTGACACTCATGTCATCTCACGTGTGTCTTGTTTCAGTCAGATGTACGTTATTCACACGTATGTAGCACATGAGCTGACTATTCTCACAGTCATGGCCTATGACAGGTTTGTTGCTATCTGCCAGCCTTTATACTATCACAGTAAAATGACGTTCAGGAAGGTGATACAGCTTTTGGCTCTTGCTGTGCTGTACCCTGTGTGTATTGTTGGCTTCTGCATGTATCTGTCCAGCCGTTTGCCTCTGTGTGGGAATGAACTGCACAGGATTTTCTGCTCTAACTGGTCTGTGGTGCAGCTGTCCTGTGTGGAGACGAGCGTGAACAGCATAGCAGGTCGGATAATCGCTGTGACGACCGTCTTCATCCCCCTGTGCTTCGTCCTGTACACCTACCTGCGCATCCTGCTGGTTTGCAGGAGAAGCTCGTCCGAGTTCAGAGGAAAGGCGCTGCAGACCTGCCTGCCTCACATTGTCACGTTTGTCACCTTTTCCTTCTCTCTCTTCTGTGAACTGTCGCTGAGCCGTTTAGACACTGATGAAATTAATCCATTTGTTATTGTTGTTTTGTCTCTGGAGTTTCTGATCGTTCCTCCCATCAACAACCCTCTGGTTTACGGCCTGAATCTGCCCCAGATCAGAGGAGTGATGTTCAGATGTGTGAAGATTCATAAAATGATTCCTGCTGCTCAATTTAAGACTCAACATGTGCAACTGTTACTGAAGCTTTAAGTCTCTGATATTCACACCATGTGCTTGTAGAATGTGGTGACTCCAAATTCTCTGTACTGATGTTTTGTTTGTTCATGTTTATTTAAGACTGATCAGAAAATAAATGCTTCTTGAAACAGATCCTCCTATAATGCATATTATATTGTTATACATGTTAAGGATTCATATTTGAATTATAATTTAAAAGTTTGTCTGGATGATGAAGTGATGGATTACTACATATTATAGGTGCAGGGGCACATGGGGTCAGGGGTCAGGTCCAGAGCCTCTGTTTAAAGTCACAGAGTTCAGTGAAAAAAAAATCCAGTCCAATATTCGTTTTGATGTTTTCCTTCATGTTGCTGCTGCACAGTGTGCTGAGGCTACAGCGACAGGCCGTGACTGTAGCCTCCACAGGGAACCTGCTTCTTAGAGCAGTGAGAGTCCAGTTTGTTTTACTGTTTAAAGACGGCACTGGCGGCTCTGCTGCTGAGAATCCCTGCAGATTTGTGCCACATGAAACAAATAAAGAGCGACTGCTCTGCCACCTAGTGGCAGACTGGGGAGACATACATTTCCTTCATGAGTTTGACCGGTTACATATTTTTCAACAAACCCATTTCTTGTTGGTTTTGTGGAGGAGCCTCCTCAGCTGCATCCTTGCTTGCTGAGATAATGACTCTGTAAGGCTGACAAACGGGTGGATGGATGACAGAAGGGCCTCTGTAGAATAACTCTCTTGCTGTGAGGCGACAGTGCTAACCACTGCACCACCGTGCCGGGAGGAAATCATGCACACAGGTGGACCACAGAGTCAAGAGACCTGATGCCTAAAACCTGGACACCTGAGTCCAGACAGGACTTTGACAACTGTGTGTTCTGACCTTCCTGAGGCCTGTGTGTGTGTATGAAAACGAGGGATGTGTGTCCTTTGGTGGCTTTTATTTTATTTTATTTTAGTTTTTACAGAATCAGATTAAGTGTGTAAGTGAGAGAGCAGTGAAGTTGCAGCCGGACTGCACTCTCCTGTCTTACCACCAGGTGGCAGCAAATAATGTTTAATTAGCCTCCAGTGGGGGTGTGTGTGTGTGTGTGTGTGTGCGTGCGTGTGTGCGTGTGTGTGTGTGTGTGTGTGTGTGTGTGTGTGTGTGTGTGTGTGTGTGTGTGTGTGTGCAGGTTAGTATGCAGAGCTGTTGCTTTGGTCTGAATGAGCGAGGAGCCCATCACACACTCTGTGGCATTAGAAAGTAAAACTCTCAGACTTTGGAAACAGGATGTTTTGACTGTGGACTTTCACAATAATGAGCAGAGTTTTAACAGATGTATTGACTTTCATGGTTAAGCGAGTAAATGCAGTGAGAACAGGAGGGTCGTCGTCTCATTATCCGTCATGTCGTGTATCCAGATGAGCTCATGATGGTCACGGAGAGAAATCAGTCACATATAAACTTGATTTCTTGGAAACAGAAACGTCTGAATAGAAAACACGAGCAGCTCAAGTTGACCAATCACACGTCGTCTCCACGTAGCGGCTGCTGTCCTGACATGTGCTTACATTTTTTTGAAGAGGAGTGTGACAGGGCGCGCTAACTACTCTACACTTTAAACTTAAAATGTACCTCTGTAAGGTTTAAGCTCAAATCCCCGCCTCCTTCGTCTCTTCTGTCAAACCTCAGCGACAAAACCGAGAGTAAACCAAAGTGAGGACAGCTACATGTGGACATTTAGTTGTCGATTCGTTCACAAAGAGGATGGAAACCGTGGTTTCATGCATGTTCTACGTGGTGCGTAATCTGCATAGCTGCGCCTTAAAAATGTCTGTTACACCATCACCCTCTCTTACACAGATGCACAAGAATGCTCACACTCTTCACACACACACACACACACACACCCCTTAATCATGCCATGTAAACCAGCATTACATGTTTATCTAGTGCTTCTATCTTTGTGAGGACACCCACTGACATAATGCATTCCCTAGCCCCGTACCCTAACCTGAACCCTGAACATCACACAGACCTCTGAAGGTGCGAGGACCAGACAAAATCTCCACACAAATGTCCTCACTGTTGAAGGTCTACAAACTCAAATTGGTCCTTACAAGGATAGATGTACGAGTACACACACACACACACACAAACACGCACAAACACGTAACCTCCCCCTCCTGCGGATCCCATGGGAGTCCTGCCACACATTCTTTAGTGCACACTTCATTGTAGCAGTGATTCAGAGCAGCTCATGGCCAAATAAGACGAAAACCGCTGGCTCACTGGGTCTGCAGCTAACTTTCTGCTGCACTGACACGGCTGCTGCTCTGTGTGGGCTGCCAGACGTCTTTTAAATGAGGAGAACTTAGTTGTCTCCTCTTACCTGTCTTGACTTGGACTCGTTTGCACTGACTTCAGGATGGCTTAGGACTTTAATAAGACTTGACGCTGGACCTGACCTGAGACTTGAGACAGGACTTGTGGGACCCGCCTGGCTTAATTTGGGACTTGACATAGACTGGACATGGACGGGCCCATCTTGACTTGGGGTTTCTTTGCACTGATTTCATTGTATTGAGCTTAAGGCTTGAACGCTTAACATGTTTGTCTTGTCTTGACATGAGACTTGTGGGACTTGTCTGTCCTAACTTGGAACAAAAAGTAGAGGTTTCTTTGAAACAATGGAACATGTTTCTCAATCCACTACCTCCTTACATGTCTCCCAGTCTTGCATTACCGTGTGTTCCGTCTGTCTGATGAGGCGGAGTGAACTTCCTGTTGTTAGACGGAGAGTTAGACCGAGAGACACAGGAAAGTGACTGGGCCTTCACAATAAAAGCATGAAATGTGCTGTCAGTGGAAGTGTTTTTAAAATGTTACTCATACTTTTCTTGTCACTTGTGTATGTAAATACTTGGGATACTTTCATTTGACTGTTTTTAGGCTCAACAAGTGATTAAAATAAATTAACATGTTTTTTTAGTACAGAAGTATTATCAATAAAATGTAGTGACTTTGCATCATTTGAAAAGTACTTCAAATGAAACCTGAGACGTTTAGAGGGGAAATGTGTCTTTGATGGAAGTAAAAAAAAAAAAAAAAGATGAGATGTTAAGACGAAAATTAAATCTACCAGTTCACTAACGAAACAACTTCCGAGACGCCGGGCTGCGATGCTTTTGTTTTGAAAGGGATGAACCGGACGTGCGCTGGTATTGACGTCAGCTGGACGAGACAGCACAACACACACACACAAACAAGCGCGCGCACACAGAGTCGCGGCCTCTCCCTGAGTTTGTTTCCGTGTTTCTCCAGCCTTTATCGGCTAAAACAGGCCAACGAGCCGCCGCCGAGAACCGGACTGATCCCGGGATCTTCGCTGCCGCCGCGCTCGGTCTCTTAACCGGGCAGAAACGCGGTTCGTGTAACGACTGGTTCTGTTCGCGGGGGAGAGCTGCTGTCGGGAGGACTGGGGTTTTCAAAACGGTTTAAAGCGAATATCCGCGGGACACAAGCCACAGGACGCTCGCTAACTAACAGACATCCTCTCGGTCGGTGTTCGGCAGCGGCCATGGCAGGAGGACGGTCGTCTCTCGGTCTGCTCGTCCTGGTCTGTGTCCACCTCCCCCGCTGCGGCTGCTTCAACCTGGATGTGGACAAACCCTCCGTGTACTCCGGACCGGAGGGAAGTTACTTCGGCTTCTCGGTGGATTTCTTCAAGCCCCCGAACAACCAGAAGTAAGCTAATGATGATGATGATGATGATGGACGTACAGTTTGTGTACATGTTAGCAAACACAGTGCTAATGAAGTACATGTGTGCTGTGCTGAGGTACTTGTACTTCAGTTGAATATTCACACACACACTCACACACTCACACACACACACACACACACACACACACAGTCTCATTTCCGTTTATGGTTTAACATTAAAAGCGTGATAAGGCTTTAAATCGCAGCAGGAAGCAGTGTCTTTGCCTGGGTCCGGGCAGGTCCACCGGAGAGAGACATGTCCCCTCTAAACGTCACCAGAAGAGCCCAAAATATCAGATACTCCACAAGAGACACAGATTAGAGAAATATCCAAATCTAAAGAACGTCCCCCTGAGTTACCTGGTGCAGGGTACCTGTATATGAATCAGCTGTAGCAGGACTGATGATCAGTGATCAGGATGCTGTCCCTGTCTCCCTCTGCATTCGTATATTTGAAAAGATGAGAGTACAGGCCTCGTTTCTCGTGGTCGTCATTGCTCATGGTGCACAACAGTGAGTCTGTAATGTATATGTTTCACGTAACAGTGGCTCCGTCCCTCTCAGATGTACTGAGGGATGAGATGAGCTGTTGTTTTGATCCCATTCCACTGACTGTGCTCGCTGACAGCCTAACACACAGGCAGTAAATCAGTAAAACTGAACCAGCGTCTGAGAGCCGAGGCCCCTCCGAGCGTAAACAGTGAACTTTTTTTTTCTTTGTGAATCTTAATCCTCTGAGCGGCTCGATAAATCCTGTTTCCCTCTGCGAGGAGAGCGAGCCGGCGTGAACAAAGGCTTCCTCTGTGCTGCTCACAGCTCGGCTGTGCAGGCGGAGAACTGTCGGCCTGCAGCATCACTGCAGGTTTTACCTCTCGGTGCTGATGGTGGGCGATAAATTCAGAAACAACCCCAAGTGTCTCAGTAACCTGGCGTCTCCAAAACACGAGCCTCTCTCTGTATTTAGTAGGTTTGTTGGATCTAGAGTTTAATGATTAGTCATTGAGTTTCTTTCACTTTGAGCTCTGTGAAGTTGTGGTGGCGTCACAGGTTGTGGGGCAGCGCACGGACCTTGGACCAAAGGCCGTTGCGGGATACCTCGGAAATCAGTCAGACACTGATGCGGTCTTTGTTCTTGTCCTCCTCTCCCCCTCCTCTCCTCAGGTCCGACGTTCTGATAGGAGCTCCGCGGGCCAACACTTCGGCCTCCAGCAGTGTTGTGGAGAGGGGAGCGGTGTACAGCTGCCCCTGGAGGAGCTCCTCAGCCTGCCAGCAGCTGCAATTTGACGACTCAGGTAACAAAAACCTCTCGTTCCTCTTCCACGTTTCAGGGCAGCGATGATGACACACTGAGAATCACCCACCGCAGAGACCCTGAGACTGAGGACCCATTTCCCTGATACCCCTCCCTCTCTCTGCTGCAGAGGGCATCTTGTAACATCTTGTGTTGTGTTATCATTAGCAGTAACTTTACCCAGCTGTGCCGAAATAGCTCAGTTGGGAGAGCATTAGACTATCTAAAGGTCCCTGGTTCGATCCCAGGTTTCGGCAGGGTTGTGTAGCGTTTTACCAATTTCGTACCATAACATGCAAATGTCCTGGTATGACAATAAAGTTCCTTGATCCCTGATCCTGTGGGACGGTGAGGCCAGCACCCGTCAGATTAAATTACAAACAGTAACGCTGGATCACAGGCTGCATCACTTCCTGTGTGTGTGACGGTCTATTTCAATCCAGCCTGGAGTGGCAGACTCCACCGCTAACAATAAGAACCGCTGTAGAAATAATTACTGAATGTAAATGTACTGAGCAGCTATTGCAGACAAATGGTGTCAAAGAACAGGATGTGGTTCCGTGAAAACCAGAAGGACTAGAACCTTCATACGAAAAACTGTTAAGATTTTATTTAAAAAAAAATGAGTAGCAGGAAGACCGATCACCTGGACCATCGGCCACTGAGAGCCGCTGGGTCCTTTTCATTTCCAATAACAGACCGTGTCAGCTTTCTCCGTCTGCAGTAAGAGCGTGGTATCGATGGGGAAATGAGGGTTTAGCTCAGGCCGCCGTTACCTCGTGTCAGGACGCATTCAGGAATGCGCTGTGGAGCCGGAGGTGTGTGGGCTCGTCAGTCGACGGTGTGTTCATGCGAACGTCTGTTCTTACACAAACATCTCTGTGCATAATAACTGTCCAATTTATCTTTTCAAGTTCTTAGAGAACAAACGAGACAGGAAGGGAATATTAGTACAGTGACACGTCTTTTTCCTTCAGAGATGCCCTTCCTGATGCTTGGGCACCACATGTTTTACATCAGCTTGGCCTGTAACTAATCATTATTTTCATCACATTTTAATATTTTGATTATGTTTTATTATGTGGCTGGTGAACACAGGCTGTCCCAGAGTCCTCACCTCCACCCAGTCCATCGCCTCTGGGGTGGAGCGTGTGGAGGCTCCCGTTGTCAAACATTCTTGCGTCAGGCTCTTGTGTTTTGCTGGTTCATGCTATGTTTTCCAGTTTTGTACACACTCGACACCACACTCCTGAACGTGACTCTCATCTTTTACCTAAAAACTCGCTGTAGTTCATCGGGGTGTAGCGCCGTTTGAATGGAGAACTGATGGCGGTTGGTGGGCTGTTGGTAGGGATGACGCTGCTCCCGCTGCTTCAGTGAGGAGGACGGGAACCGACGGCCTTTAAATTTAGCTTGGAGCAAAAGTGTTATGTCCTGATATTTTTTTTTTTTTTACAAATGTCATCAGTTGAGTCTGTTTCCTGTGTGACAAGGCACGGCGTCCGAAAAACTGCTGCTGAAGCCAAAAAGTGAGATCCTGAAGTTGGTATAAAATCATGAACGGCTCTGCCAACACCGAGGCCGACTTTGTGTCAGAGCAGATGCGTTTGATTGCATTTGGTCGGCCAGGTGTACCTAATAAAGCGACCGCTGAGTGCGCTGAGCTCAGAATGCCCCAGTGAGTTCAGTCTTCCCCTCAGGGCGACTGAGTTCATGTAGCGACAACCCACCGAGTTGCCTCATCGTGCTGCGCACCGTTTCACGCCTGTTGTGTCCATAAAAGGCGAATGCGTCTCTGACAGTGGAACCCGGCTGCCCTGCTCTGCTGATGTGCCTTTGAGCAAGACACAGAGACCCTGCATTGCTCTTTTGGCTCTGACAGAAGCCAGAACTGTCCCCTGATGACGTCCCCTCTGTTTGTAATGGTGTTAGTGAGTGGCCTAGTTATATGTGTGTGTGTGTGTGTGTGTGTGTGCGCTCTCCTCCTCAATACAGGCCTTTGTTGTTAATTTGACCTGCGTGATCTCTGGCTAAAGCTTTATGGGACCAAAGAACAGAATTAACTGGAGTTCTACTGTGTGTGAGTGTGTGTGTGTGTGTTTGTGTGTGTGTTCCTGTGTGTTC
>NC_054408.1:824999-914999 GCF_017976425.1 Toxotes jaculatrix | reverse complement strand
AGTGCAAAGGGTTATGTAAGTGTCAGAAGTCCGGTCACACAGTGACATCCTGTCTCTGCAGCTGCTGTGAACACAACCTTTATTTGTAGGTCTGTTCACCAGCAGCTCAACAGTGATGGTGGACGATTTTAAACCGGCGCTTACTGAGCTGCTGTAAGCACAGGTGTTAGACCTGCAGCTGCTGAATCCTAACGCCGACGTGCGTTGTCCTGTGTTGTGTTTTGATGATTCAGGTGAACATCTTCAACGGCCTCAACATGGAGTCCATGGTCAACTTCACGGGATCGCAGGTGAGCTGCAGGACAGACAGTCACATCACCGCGCTCCTGTCAGACGGCCCCGGAGAACTCAAACACAAACTGTACAACGTGCACACGCTCTTTTTCAGCAAAGGCAGGACTTTGGTTCATGGTGGAGTAACTTAATAAGTTTTTCAACTCAATTAGTTTTAATTAGTTTGGAACTGAAGTATATTGGGAACTTATTTGTTTTCTTTGTATGGATTACTACGACATCTAGTGAAAATTTCATGCACCTTTAGCATCTTTAGAAATTTTCTATTTAATTTCTCAGTAAATATTTATAATATTTACTGAGAAAAATGTTTTTTTGTTCAATACTTATTTTACCAGCTGTATATAACCCAGAGACTAACAGTAGGGGGCAGCACTGAAGTCCAGCGGTGGTAAATGAGCCAACGAACACACTGATGAAAACAGCTCACTCTACAGGTCTGGTTGTGCTTCATGGTTTCTGTGGTTCTAGAGTTGCAGCAAAGAGAGCAGTGAAGCGCCAGAACAGTCAGACGAACCTCCGGTTTACAAAACGTGTCAGTGATGTAGGTCAGTAAATTAGACTTAAAACTTCAGAGCACGCTTCAGCTGATCTTTGAATTTGCGGCTTTTCAGGAACAGCCGGAATTTAAATGCAGGGAAATGACACTACACTGAGCCAAAGTCAGAAACACGCGATTTCTTCCTCTGTTTTTCTACAACTCTGTTCCCAAACGCTGGAGAGGACGTGGAGTGAGAGAGGTGGTGCGGGGGGAGTTTGAGGAAGGAGAAACAGGGAGGGGAGGAACTCAGGCTCTCATCGGCAATCATCTCCAGAGCTAATGACAGAGCTCTTCTTCACTTTCCTGTCTTTCTGCATCACTCACCCTCTGAAACCACCGACCGCTCTTATCTGTTTCCTGTCTCTGTTTCTTGACTCGCTCTCTGACGTCAGGTCCGTCTCATGTTAGTCGCTGGGTTGAGGGTTTGAATCAGCCTCTTCTGTGGAAACTATTAACTCAGCACCTCCATAGTCATGACCTCAAAGCAGCGCATTAGCATCTGAGCTCAGAGAAAGAGGAGCTTTCTCTCTCAGCTCAAGAATTTCAGCAAAAAATGTTGTCAGGCTTTGTTGCCTCTCTTGAAGTGGCTCCACAAGAAGGTCAGAGGTCAGGGCGAGTCACAAAAACAGCATGTCTCCAACTGATTCACTTGGTGCTTTCCATTCAGCTGACCCGGCTAATCTCAGCCGTCCTGAGATGTTTGGAATAATAACAGCTTTAAAGGAAAAACACCTGCTGACTGCTGCTAATGTGACATGTCAGTAAATGTGTTTTAGGAAGCAACTGAAAACTAATTTACTGCACTTTGTGATCACGAAAAACTTAACGAAAAACTTCTGGTAGCCCTGGAAGTCTCAGCGACAGATGTGGTAGGATCAAAACTTCACGGCTATACAACAAAAAAATGAAATGAAATGTACAAATATAGTGTGTGTGTTTGTGTAAGCTCCTTATTTCATCTGTCTTGCAGATGGCTGCCTACTTTGGACATTCAGTGGCCGCCAGCGATGTTAATAAAGATGGGTAAGTCAACATGTATGTTGTGTTAAAGTAATGTGTCATGAAACGCTGTAGTGGAATTTAAAAAAATGAGAGGAAGACCACGGGTTTATGTAAAAAAAATGCTGATTTCAAACAGTTCTAAACATTTACGAGGCAGGAAATACGTTCAGCGCGTCTGTGAGTCTAATGAGGAATGCAAACGAAAACAAAAACGACAGACTGTAAACAAAACGTGTTGTTAACGAGGAGCAGTTAGGTCATCAGAAATTCCATCTCAGCGTGGTGTTTACCTTCTCTTCGTTTCCTGTGTCTGTCGGTCAGTCTGGTGGATCTGTTGGTGGGAGCTCCTCTCTTCATGGACCGGGGCTCAGATGGAAAACTCAGGGAGGTGGGACAGGTAGGACACACACACACACACACACACACTCTCTTTTGACATAATGCATTCCCTAGCCCCTTAACCATCCCAACCGAATGCCTAACCATAACCTGAGCCTTAAAGTCAAGTCTTAGCCGGCAAACAGCCATTTTAAGTTGTGTCAGAAAGTGAGGACGGGGAAAAATGTCCTCACTTTCCCAAAATGTCCTCACTCTGTATGGTCTGTGCTTAGGGTCCTCACAAAGATAGTTGTACAAGTACACACAGTACACACTGCAGTTCCCCAGTGTCTAAGATTTCTAACGGCTAACTGTGGCTGTAGCTAAATACCACCGTCAGAGCTCCAGTAAATATAATCATGTTAGTGTTGTGTTCAGTGCTCGTTTCAGCTGAAAGCAAGGGGATAAAAAAAAGGTTAGTCAAGCTCACAGGTCAAAGGTCAAATAAATATCTTTGTTACATCTGAAAGACGGGGGGATAAAAAAAACTTCTACTTTTTTCTTTCTTCTGCACATTTGCTCCAACTGTGTGTCTGTGTGTCTGTCTGTCCGTCTGTCCGTCTCTCTGTCTCTCTGTCTGTCCTCCAGGTTTCTGTGTACCTGGGTCGAGGTGGATTTTCCTTCCACCCACCTCAGATGCTGACAGGGTCAGAGGTCTACGCCAGATACGGCTCTGCCATTGCAGCACTGGGAGACCTGAACATGGATGGGTACAACGGTAAGTGATACAACCACACACGCACACACACACACACACACTCTCGATAATCCCTCCCTCAAATCCTGTCTCTTCTCTTCCTTCCTTACTCCTCCAGATGTGGCCATCTCTGCTCCCTACGGAGGCCCCGACCGCAACGGCTTGGTCTACATCCATAATGGCCGCCCCCAGGGGCCCGACCCCTCACCTTCCCAGGTAAATACCACTAACACGTCCAATATCCAGAAATCCAAAACCAGATCTGTTCTTTAGCCACACAAGAAACGCAGATCCAG
The DNA here is from genome assembly GCF_017976425.1 of Toxotes jaculatrix. Classification (NCBI taxonomy): domain Eukaryota; kingdom Metazoa; phylum Chordata; class Actinopteri; family Toxotidae; genus Toxotes; species Toxotes jaculatrix. Next base: position 911,791 of record NC_054408.1, on the reverse strand, counting down.
ACCGAACCCTCTCAGCGTACGTTAGATGGATTCACACGAGATTTAGGAATTCATGTTTCTCAGAGGATGAATCACACTGACCCAAATCAAACCCAGGTGTGTCTGTGTGTGTGTCTGTGTGTGTGTGTGTGTGTGTGTGTGCGTGTGTTTGTGTGTGTCATTGTCTCTCAGGTCCTGCAGGGCAAATGGGCGTCCAGCTACATGCCTGCTAGCTTTGGATACTCCATGACTGGAAACACTGACATAGACCAGAATGGATATCCAGGTACAAACACACGTACACACACACACACACACACACACACACACACACACACACACACACACACACAGGCACTGCGGGCAGAGGCACAGCAGGAATGAAGTGTGAAGAAAAGCTGATGTGTGTCTCTGTCTTTCAGATTTAATAGTGGGAGTTTTCGGAGCAGACAAAGCAGTTTTATACAGGTAATCAAAAATCATACCCTGTGTGTGTGTGTGTGTGAGTGTGAGTGTGAGTGAGTGTGTGAGTGTGCACCCTGCTGCGTCTGTATGTGTGTGTCTGTGATGCTGCTGATGGAAGCTGAGGAGTTTAATGAGCGAGACCACCTCTGATATGAAAGAGCAGCTGCTTTCCTTCACTTTCTGCCTCCCGACTTTTTATAGACGCGATTAGGACAAATTTAACCCCGTCAGTAAAGAGGCGGGTTCCCCCGCTAACTTATTTCTTTTGCTGTTTTCCTGCAGATAATTATATCCTGAGTGTTAAGTGCAGGTCTGCGTGAGCTGCACGTCTCTGGTGGACGTTGACTCTGTGACTGTCCTGGACGCCGTGTGTCCTCAGTGTGCATGAACTGCATTTTCATTGTGCTTTGAAATACGCACAGGGCGCGATTTCACCGTCAGTGTGTGCATGTACGCTTCCAGAGGAGGGCAGAGTAGCCTGAAATTATTTTTTAGAAATGATGTAATCAGACAAAAATATAAAATAATGTGCAAATTATGTTTTTTCTCCAAATAATGAAACAAAAAAACAAATTAAGCCACAAGAAACACAAATTTCCAAATCTGTCTTTTCCACAACATAAAGCTTTTGAAAGCGATGCGTGTTGTGGCAGACAGAGAAGACACTGCATCACATGGAAGTTCTGCTCATCCTCTTCAGTTTTAGCACTGGACACAGTTCCCTCTGTGTTTTCATTCCATACGCATGAAGTGTGTGTGCCGCCACAGTTTGCGTGTGGTCATGTGACTGCATGGCTGCGTTTGGTTGGTGGAACGGAAGTCATGTGATTGTTGTTGCCACGTCTGATTGGTGAAAGAGCCACTGGCGACACGTCTCTGGCAAAAATAAAGCAAATCTAATGCGAAGAATAAAAAAAAAAGTTGTTTCTTCATAAATTTGCTCCAATAAAAGTAAAAAGTACGGCGCAGTAAAACTACTCTTAGAAGTAAATATAAGTCGTTGCTACCCAGCTCTGTACACCTCAGTGACCAGTCTTCAGTCGGCTTTCTCCTGGAGAACGTTTATATGTGACCACGCTTCTGATCAGCTGTTTACAAGTGAGCACGTGCGCGGCAGAGACAGTAACCTGGTCTCTTTTATGCTCGAGAAGCTCGATGAGCTGAATCAAACTGTGTCCGCGTGATGTGCACGAGCTGCTCATCTGGTGCTCACACACAGTGATAACACCACTGTGTAACACTGCTCATACATTTGATCTTGTGTCTGTGTGTGTCTGTGTGTGTGTGTTTATCAGAGCCCGTCCAGTGATCATTGTGAATGCCACGTTAGACATGACACCTCAGATCATCAACCCAGAGGAGAAGACCTGCACGGTTCCTGGAAGCAGCACACGTGTGTCCTGGTGAGTTCTCACCTGAAACAGCCACGTTTGATCTGCTCAGGTTGCTGCGATTCAGATCCTGCCAGGTCCCCGCTTCTGTGGCCACGGATGGTTTCACGCCCCTCCCCCAACCACAGCCCTTCAGCATGCATTTATTTGTTTTTGTGGACGATTTGTACCAATACAATGAAATCCAGTAACAAACCTCAGTGTGTAACACTGTACTGTGAGAGAGAGTGACAGGTGATTAACAGGTGATTTTCTCAGTGCTGGCATTAGTAAGCAAAGTCGGCGGCGGCTTATGTATTTACAGCCGCTGGTCAAGATGAGGACGTGGCCGTCTGCTGCACGGGAGACGCTTCTTCTTTTAAAATCACTGAATCAAGCAGAAACGTTCCTGAACGCGCTGAAATTTCAAAATGGTAAAATGTAAATACAGAGACTAATGTAGGGGATTTAATTACTCATATTAAAGGAATGGTTCGGCATTTCTGTAAATACTCATCTGTTTTCTTGTTGATCATTAGATCCATGATCAGACTTCTGCCCGTGTGACAGAGAAGTGTTGTAGCTAACTGTTAGTGTGTGTGTGTGTGTGTGTGTGTGTGTGTGTGTGTGTGTGTGTGTGTGTGTGTGTGTGTGTGTGTGTGTGTGTGTGTGTGTGTGTTTTCCAGCTTTAAGGTGAAGTACTGTCTGAAGGCTAGCGGCCGCGGCGCTCCTGCTACTCTCAGTAAGTAAAACAGCCCCTCGGTGCAGCAGAACGAGAGATGCTTCGGCGTGTGTGTGTTCATTTTTATGTGAAACAAAGTGAGTAAAGAGCAAGTAGAACAGAAAACGGGGAAATAAAAGTCTGGGGACATCTGGTGGACAGATGATGAATGACAGGGCTGAGGAGGGACAGGTTGTTGTCTGCAGCGTCTCTCAGACCATAACCGGCTCTCGGTTTCTGTCCTGATTGCTGCTTCCAGACTTTCGCGTGGACCTCGTGTTGGACCGTCTGAAGCAGAAAGAGGCGACGAAACGAGTCCTCTTCCTGCACAGTCAGACCTTTCAGTACTCCAAAAACATGACGGTGTCCAACGGCCAAGGCCTAGCCTGCGAGGAGCAGGACGTCTTCCTGAGGGTGAGGAACGCAGATGGCACGAACTCAGATATCACTAGCACAGAAAATACCAAATGAATGTCACGAAGAGACGGGTTTACCTTTTACCACCAGGGGGAGACACGTGTTTGACCTGACAATCGTACTGCCCATCATACCAAAACAGTCCCTTTAGGGTTTGTTGGTTATAAAATTTTTTATTTTATAAGGTTTAGTCTTTGGTCTTAGTGAGAATCAGCGAAAACAAAAAACTGTTAACGAGAAAACTCCACGTGGCACCTTTCAGTCCATCGAAGAAAATAAGAGGTTTGCATGTCTTCAGACTTTGATGCAGCGAACACAGAGTGGACGAGACACACCTGAAGTCTGGGACTAAAGTTTCTACACAGAGTTTCACCTCCTCAGAGTAAGAGTTGAGATGTGTCCGTCTGTCTCTCTCAGGACGACCGTGACTTTCGGGATAAGATCACTCCCATCTCCGTGGCGATGGAGTACACTCTGGACTACCAGCAGGCTGCAGACCAAACCGGACTGCTGCCCATCCTCGATATGTCGGCCCCGTCCAACGTCACCAAGCAGGTAACACCTCCGTGCGTTTGTTCGTCTGTCGGTGTGTGTTGTGTAACCTCTCACACTCGTGGAGACACTGACAGTTTTCAGTGTATGTTCGTCTGAACGTTTCCTTCCCTCAGGCTCACATCCTGCTGGACTGTGGAGACGACAACATCTGTAAACCCGACCTGAAGTTGTCAGTGAAGAGGTGGGACACTCCTTGTCTTTCTGCTCTCTGTCTATTACTGCAGTGTGCATGGACTGACGTTAGCTGTGTTTCATCTCAGTGATAGGCGTATAAACTGGGTGATAAAAAGTTCTGAGTGGACAAATCACTTTATTTCTTGTCAGTTTTTTTTTATTTTAATATTTTTCCCTTCGAAAACCAACAAAAATTAGGCTGAAATGAAAAAAAAATTGATAGAGGACGTGTTGCCGTTGTGATTGTTTTCTCCGCTGCAGTGACCGTGATCAGATCTACATCGGCGACGATAACGCTCTGACCCTGGAGATCAGTGCTGAGAATCAGGGAGAGGGCGCCTACGAGGCCGAACTCCACGTCTACCCTCCACAGCAGGCCGACTTCACCGAGGTCGTCCGCAGTCAGGTGGGGTCTCCTTCGCCCAGAGCTGCGTGGCAGCAGCAGCAGAGTCTTTTTATAAGTTTAGAGCTGGAAACATTTAATCCATTATCTGAGTAATTAACCTGCAACCGTTCTGAAAATATTCTCTGGTTCTTTTTTCTCAAATGTGCAGATTCCCTGTGTTTTACATTATTTTTCAACTGAATGGACAAAACGAGACATTTGGACTCACACCACACGTCACAGACGTTTTCCACTGTTTTTGACATTTTATTGACCAAACAAATTATCAAAAGAATAATCACCAGATCAGTCAACAGTGAAAATGAATGTTAGTCACAGCCGAAATCGGTTTCAGTGATTATTGGCTCAGAAAAGAAGATCGTAAGAAACATTACACCTGGAAAAATGTCACGTTCCATAGGTGTTAACCACAGAGCCTTCATCATAGAATTATATTTATTTATTTAAGTTTTCATAATCAGTATTTTATAAGGTAATTTTTTGTTTAAGGTGGAAAAAAACGCTGCTGAAAATAAAAATGTCCCGGCAGCTTTGACGAAGCTCAGGACTCATCCCGAGCACAGCAGCTCTGAATTCACTCTGTGCGGTGAAAGTGGAGCGTGTGTCTAACGGGCTCACAGGCTCGTACGCTCACACTAAACGCCCTGCAGGTTCCTGCAGGTGTTTCTCCTGGAAGATCCCGGATAATCCCTGGATCTCAGTTCAGTTCTGCACGAACAAACCTGCGCCGTGGTGTGTCTCAGATAAAACTCTGATGCTACAGTCTGGTTGTGAAATGACGGTGTGGTGTTTTTTCACAGACCCTCTCCAGGCTGTCCTGTGCTTACAAGAAGGAAAACCAGACTAAGATGGTGGTGTGTGACCTGGGAAACCCCATGAAGGGAGGAACCAAGGTCAGTCATCACGTTGTTGTATCAGTAAAATGCTTTGGTGTCAGATAACGGCGACAGACAGTTCCTCTGCGTGATGCACGTGGTTTTTTTCGTATCTCTCTGCTTTCTGATTGGTCCCTTGCTGTCTCTTCCTGTGTGTGATTGGCCAGGTGCTGGCAGAATTGAGGTTCAGCGTGCACCAGCTGTCGGAGGAGGACACGTCTGTCAAGTTTGACCTGCAGATAGTCAGGTGCGGTCAATGGGGACAGTTGGACTGAATGTGAAAAAATATAGAAGGGGGGCGGGTCACAGACAGAATGTCTCATCAGTATGGTGCTTATTCCACTGACACTTTCCTCTGTGAATTCATATACAGATATTTACTATGTGTTAGACAAAGGACATAGATGAGACATGTCTGGTTAAGACATGCAGTGACTCTGCTGAAAGCCTGGAAATAAAGATGTTTAACATAGAAACCCTGTAGGACAGAGAGGGACTGACCGGGGACTCACTGAGAACAGCCCAGTTTATTGGAAAACATTATTATGTTTTTGGGTTGTCTTTCCCTCCGTCTGTCCCTCTGTCCGTCCCTCTGTCCCTCCCGGATTCTTCTACACACGATATATAACACTTTGAGGTCTCTCTGTCAAACTTTGCACAAATGTTCAGTGTGACTTCAGGCAGATCTGAAAGGAGTTTAGAGGTCAAAGGGCAAAGTCACTATGACCATATGTATGTTTTGCATGGTAATGCTATATCTTAGGAACCTCCGAGTGAGGTTCTTCAAACTTTGCACATATTATCACTGCTTGTCCAAGATGGAGTCAGTATGTATTGGAGGTCAGAGGTCAAAGGTCACTGTGATCTTGTGTAAGCACGTGTCAGATCTCTTCTTCTTCTTCTTCTTGAAGGAGAAAAACAGTTTTGTTCTGAGTGAGGGACTGAAATCTGTCAGCTCCCGGCCGGTGAGAGGGAAGAGAGCAGTCAGCACATCAGCATTCATCACAGCGGAGCTGTTTTTGTCCCAGTGCTCATTGGAATGGCAGAAGGAGGCAGCTCACAGCCTCTGTACAGCCACACACACACACACACACACACACACACACCACAGTCACTCTGTACATTCCTCTGAGCCAAACTGTGTGTGTTTGTGTTTCTGTGGGTGAGAGGAGAGGGGGGGGGCAGATTGGCAGAGGTATGTTAATGATAGGCTTCAGTGGCCTTAGATCACAGTTTGACAGCTCAGTGCTCTTCAGCTCTCTGACACACTCTGTTCCATCAAACTAGGACAACAGCGAACCTTTATCGTCATCATTCATTCATCTGACAGAAAAAAACAGTAGGGATCATAACTGTGTGTGTTCCACTGAAACCGGTGTGTCCCTAACACACACACCACACGTTATGTATGAAGACACTTTTTTTTTACGTGTTTGAGAGCTCTGGAGTCGACGTGAAGTCGGACATGTTGTGGACGTTGAAGCTCAGTCTGTCTGTTCTTAGATTCCACTTCACACGCTTCATCGTTCGAAGGCTGCTGTGTTTCTGGGTTTGATTTACCGACATGTCTGTGTGTTCAGTGGTAACTGAGCCTGTCCAGGGCAGATAAAGCTTGTTTCTGTTACACTTCCCTAACACAAACCAAGGTCACAAAGGTCACAAACTTTTCCAGTTTGTCTGTCTTCTCTTCTTCAGGTGAAAGGCAGCAGCACCACCCTGTGGCTGCTTCTAGTATAGCACCAACAGAACCAAACGTCCACGTATTTAAAGCTGTGCACACGATTTTTATTTCTTTTTGTATTGTTTGATTTTTATCACAATGAAATAACGTTTGTGTTTCCTCTCTGCTTCAGCTCTAACCAGTTCAACAACACCAGTCCTCGAGTCTCCAGCATCACCAAGCTGGCTGTCCTCGCTAAAGTGTCGATCAGAGGGTAACACACACACACACACACACACACACACACACACACACACACACACACACACACACACACACACCGTGGATGTGGAAACCAGTTTTACTTTAATATGTCAGGTTTTATGACCTGTAACTGTTCAGGTATATCTTTGTAAAACCCAACTTCATATTATCTCTAAAACATTTATGCAACCAGCTTACATCGTAAAAAAAATCTTCCCAGGTCGTCGTCTCCTGGCCAGGTGCTGCTTCCCATCGCCAACTGGAAACCCAAAGAGCCTCCTGTGGTCGGAGATGACATCGGGCCTCAGATAGTACATGTGTACGAGGTACATGCACACACGCATTCGCTGCATACATGGGGGGGGGGGGGGGGGGGGGGGGTGTCTCTGGGGTCACGTGTGCTCAGATCCGAACCCCGATTGGCCCGTTTGATGCCGGTTCACCTGATCGTTTTGGAGGAACTGTGCAGGTAAAGACCGGACAGCACCGTGTGTGTTAACAGCAACGCAACGCATTCGATAAACCGAACGAGTGATTGTTTTCTTCCCGCCCTGACTCCCAGCTCCTGAACAGCGGGCCCAGCACGATCAGTAAAGCCGCTGTGGAGGTGGAATGGCCGTACCACTTCAGGAACGGCTCTCTGCTCTACATCACGAGCTACGAGACGGAGGGACCCATCAACTGCACCACCGACATGGAGATCAACCCGCTCAATGTGTCGGTGAGAAACGCGCAGACACGCGTGCACAGACACGCGTGCACAGAAACATGTGTCCGTGCAGAGTATGTAAAGAAAACCCAGTGCACTTTCACCTGGGCTGTTTGTGTTCTGCTAACACGAGCTGAGAAACGTTTTCATTTATGATGACAAAGCTCTATATCTATATCTGTGTGTGTGTGTGTGTGTATCAGAACCCATTGACCTCGCAGAAGAACACCAGTGTTGTCCCACCCAGAGAGCGAGAGACTGAGGGACGAAACAGAAACCACGTTCGCAAGAGAGACCTGGAGTCAAGAGACGTGCTGAGCGACCTGCAAACACTGGTACGTACACACACACACACACACACACACACACACACACACACATACACACACACACACACACACACTGTCAATGCTGTAGTTACTGATGTGCATCTGTGTTGTTACAAAAATTTTAAATACTAAAACGAATCTGCAGTTATTTCACTGCAGCTTATGAGCATAAATAACTGTGTGTGTGTGTGTGTGTGTGTGTGTGTGTGTGTGTGTGTGTGTGTGTGTAGGACTGCACCACAGCAGAGTGCCTGCGGCTGAAGTGTCAGATCGGTCGTCTGGAGAGGGGGAAGAACGCCATCCTCTTCATCTTCTCCAGACTGGCTGTGAACAACTTCCTCAGGGTAAAGTCGCGCACAGAAAACCGTTCAGGGCCTCGTTTCGCTCACGTTTTTTGTTTTCAGTCGCAGATTGCTGCCAATAATTAGCTCGCACGACAGAGGAACGTTTCAGAACCTGTCGTTTTCGAGCAGAAATGACAAACCTGTGATGATGTAAACGTAGCATGGTACAAGCAGCGGACGTCTTCTCCGGTCCTGTTCGTACATTTTGGATGTTTTCCTCCTCAGCAGGTGGATTCACATGACGGACGGGAGATTTTTCAGACGAGTGATTCCGTTTGTTTTTCTTTTTTTTTCAGACTGAGAATCAGAATCGTTCGTACGTGGTTCGATCTACAGCCTCTTTCAACGTCATCGAGATGCCGTACAAGAACCTGGTGTCGGATCTACCGTCCAATAGTACCACAGTAAGACACAGACACACACAAGAACACAAAACGGTGTCATCAGCACACAGCAGGAAATGAGCTGGATGCAGCGCCAACAAAAAAAAAAAAAACTCCAGCATGTTTCAGATTCCTCTGGACTCTGGCTGATGGTTGATGGTTGATATCCTGATGTTCCGTCCTGATGCTGAGGTCTGACGTTGATGGTCTGGTAAACACTGCGCTGAGAGTGGTGGTGTTTTAATTTGAGATCATCAACATCGACTAGATGTAAAAACGTGTTTTCATCACATCACACAGAACACAGCTGGGGTAAGAAGTGTCAGCGTTTGAACGTGAGCGTGTGTTTTTTTCAGGTGAGCGTGTCGGTGATGTGGGTGGCCGACGCCCCTCAGCCGGTGCCAGGCTGGGTGGTGGCTCTGGCCATACTGGCAGGACTGCTGCTGCTGGCGCTGCTCATCTTCATCATGTACAAGGTGAGGAACAAACGCTGTCACAGGTTTACAGTTCACAGTTTTACCTCCAGGACTAAACATGGAATTGTAATTATCCCCCTCCTCCTCCTCCTCCTCCTCCTCCTCTTCTTCTTCTTCTTCTTCTTCTTCTTCTTCTTCTCCTCCTCTTCGTCAGTTGGGTTTCTTCAAGAGAGTCCGCCCTCCACAGGAGGACTGCACTGAGAAGGAGCAGCTGCAGCCGGAGGAGAACGGCAACACCGACGCCTAGAGGTCAGACTCTGAGGAACGCCCCCCACCCCCCGTTAGTGCTGACAGAAGGTTCAGGAGAGGGAAAAATCAGGGTACATGGCCGTTTGGAGAATTTCACTGTATTAACTGTTGCGTGGCGGATAATGGTACTGGTTTAAGTTGTGATACGGTTTCTGTTTTTTTTTTTGTCTAGTCATGTTGAGTTTGTGCCAAATGAGAAGCTCCACCTGTTTTACACTGGTCACAGATGAACTCCTCGTAGCTCGAGTTTTAAGAGTTTAAAGAAATGTTTAAGATTAATGCCACTCTGGTGTCTGTCAGTTAAATATGACACTATAACGTAAAGTTAGCATTAACAGTCTGGTTCCGTCTGAAGCTCACCGATTAGCGTGTTGCACCTCGTCCGTTTAATCTGGACGAGACCAAAGCGTAAAAAACTAAATCATGCAGGTCAAAACCTCCGGTAAAACGCTGTTTCATTTACAAACGGACAAGATGCAGCGTGTAAATCTCTGAGTTTTGGAGGCTCTGATTGGTGGAACTGTTCTCTCGGGGAGAATAATCCTGAATAATGCCTGAAACTCTGATCGCTGGGCCCACAGTGTGAGCTAACCTGATATTTACTTTGCACTTTCTTTTGTCCAAACTCAAAATGATTCATGAGCTCTCGGCGCTTGAGGCCCTGAAAGTGCAGAACTGCTGATGGAACCTCTCTGCTTTATAAAAGACAGCGAGGAAGGTTTTTTTTTTGAAGACTCGGAGTCAGATGGACTTCTGAGATCGGCGTGGTGCTCCGCTGCCTCGACGGAGTCTCTGTTAGCTTCCATGAGCTGCTCGCTAGTCTTCACAGGGTCCGTGGAAAAATAAAAGCGAACAGCAATTTAAAAATCATACAGTATCATCTGCACAAAAAAATCACCATCATCAGCAAATAAGTGGAACTTTTCATGGAAACAAAAATAATGTGAAGCTAACATAAGCTTCACAGGTGCTGCTTCCCATCGAAGCTAAGTGGCACCGAGGGTGAAAAATGGCTAAATAGACGCGAGGTGATGAACCTGAGGATGATTCATTCTTCAAACCAGTGATGACGAGTGATAATTATTGGTCCAGTCATTTCAACACGATCCGGAGACCGTTTGGCAAAGTTTCGTTTTTCTTCAGGAAATGACGCTTTACGCGAACTGATGCGTTTCGAATTTGCCCTCGTGGAATTGGCCATTTGCTGAGCCCTGCACCTGAACTGCACCGGTGTGATCAGGAGCTGAAACAGTCAAAAAAAAACCCAATCAGTGTCAAGCAAAATCAGTGAATCTGTGCCAAATATTCTGATTCCAGCCTCAGTGAGAGGACTTCCTGCTTTTCTTTGTCATACGAAACTTATATTTTCATATAAACTAAATCATTTTGGGTGTTTGAATATTTAGGTAAACAAAACAAAACATCTGAGGACGTAACGTTCAGCTCAGCGAGTTTGTGATGGGAGGACGTTTGTTCATTTTCAGCTTTCATCTGCAGAAAACCGCTACGAGCCGCATCCTGTACGAAACGAGAAAAGACTGGCAGCCATAGCAACAGTAACTAGGGTCTGTGGGGTTTAACAGACGGTCAGTAGTAACACGTCTAACTTTCCCGCCATGCGCTGTGCGAGGACTCGTGACGATGTTTTTCAGAGATGAAATGCGACGCAGTGTGAGAGCAGGTTGCTGTTTCACATCTGAGTGTGAGTTTGTGTGTGAAAATATTAAAAAAGGAAAAAAAAAACGGCTTCGCTATGAATTTACCCATATTGGGTTTGCATTTATGAACTAACGCCTAAGGTTGATGATCGTTTGTGAAAATATATTAATGTCAATCACTTTGACATGGCTCCACAGATATCACAGCAGCCATCTTTGATTTCCACAGCACTCCCGACTCTAAGCCGCGATATCAGCGTTCACTTTTCCAAGCTCAGTTGGATTTTGTGTCTCTGCGGGTGAGAGACTTTCTGTCCTCGACCTCAGAACCTCAGGACGTGCACATTTAACAGCCTTAACTAAAATGCTGTTTTTTTTCTGCTGTGGTGTTAGAGTGGAAACGATTGATCAGTTAATCAATAAATCAATCCACGGAAAAAAGTAATTGGCAACTGTTTTGATAATCAGTTAATTGTCTTAAGTAATTTTTCAAGCAAGAATAGCGAATAAGTGCCAAACGTTCACTTCAGCTTTTCAGAGGATTCACTGGTTTTCTTCTGGTTGAACAAAAGAAAACCAGTCACCTGAAGAGTCGTGATGGGAATCTCTGGTGAATTCTCTGGTGAATTCTCTCGTGAAAAGTGCAGAACCTTGTTGGTTGTTTAGGGAATGAATGGAGAAAATACATTTTCAGGGTCTTTAAGTTGAGTCCGTTTACTAAAAGGTAATAAATGAGAGATGGTTTCAGCATGAGCACTGATCTTAGGTCAGTAGTATCTGTGCATCACTGATCTGATGAGGTTGATATTTGGCTTTACTGCACTGTTAATAATAATCTAAAGGTTTTTCTTAGGACCTCGTGTTTAAATTAGACATTAGTAATAATACATTTCTGTTGTAGGACTGAAGTTACACGCTGAACTTGAGTGGAAGTGTTTCCGAGTTCCCACAGGTGTTTACTGGTGGTGGTGGGTGGCAGGGTGTGCGACTGATGGACCAGGTGTCTGTAGCTGCAATTTACCCATGTTCCCTAAACGCCTCAAAGGCAGGCTGCTCTGGTTACTGCGGCACACACGAGTGAAATTAGGTGTTCTGATGTGAGGCGGAGCTACGTTAGGCCGCCGGCGTGGAGCCTGTGTGGGAAACGCTGGGATTATAAAGGTTTACAAAACCTTACAAACAACCTGAGTCCTGCAGCTGTCCATCTGTCCATCTGTCCGAGGGGTTTGACCTGTGTTTTATATATAACACCACTGTCTGTCTTTCTTTCTGCTATGAGAAAATATTGACTGTTTTTGATGTATGTATTCTTTCACCTAGAGAATAAGAAATAACTGATTTCACCTTCAAACTGAAATAAAATGAACTGTTCACACTTTAGATTATTTCTTCTGTCTTGTCTTGATAACACAATGCAGGGTTTGTGGTTTGATCCAGTGCGAAAAAATAGGTACAGCCTCACTGCTTTCATAGGAATTAAGAAGGTAACTGTTGAAAAGGAAAATCAGTGACTCAGGATCAATGATCTGATCCGAGGCCAGTCACAGGAGACAGGAAGTGCAGTTACTGCGATGCTGTGACTGCAGGGTTTGTTAACATCTCTCTGAGTGTGACAGGAACCGGCGCCAGCAGCACAGGTTCCCTCTGAAGATGGGCCCAGGCGAAGCTGAACGCACGACGCTGAAGTCGCGAAATCAAGCGTGAACGTCGTCCTGACGGGAAAGCGCTGACAACACGTGTCCACTGAGCTTCTGCGGCACCTGCAGGGTCTCAGGTGTTTGTTTACCTGGAGTGTGGTGCTTTTTTTTTTTTAAATAAACCTGTTGCTCCAAAACACAGCTTCTATATGGAAACGAAGCTTTAGCTGTTTCTGGTTCGGTTACATTAGTTTGTTATATCAAACCATGAAACGTGTCAGCAGGTGTTTTCCTCTGGACCAAAACCATGAGGTGAACGGAAGTGAATCGAGGAACTTCAGGAAGCTGAAGACGGCAGGCAAGTCAGTGAAAACACTCAGACTCATGTTTGTCTTTTACCCACGTCCCCTTTATTTCTTCTTTCTTTTTTTTTTTCTTTTTGGATGCTTCAACAAACAAAAACACAGTAAAGGTGAAAGGGCACAGCAGCACGTGCTCCAGCCTCCTCAGTGAAAGTATAAAGATTTAACCCCTTTAAAAACCCTGTGTTAGTCAGTGTTTTAGCGCGCACGCACGCACACACACACATGTTGTTAGTAAATCCTTCTGTCATGTCAGTGTTTGCATCAATCATCAGAGGTAGGACAAGCTATCATCTTCTACACTGTTCACAGAAATTGTAATGATGTGTTGCAGAGAGCACAGCGGTGGGATCCGTCGTAGAGTCGGTCCCTCCGGGGATCCGTTGTCTGTCGGAGCTGAACTGTTGGAAACTGATGTGTGATGTGAAGATATGAACCTGCGCTGAAGCCCGCTCCGTCGGCGGCGGGCTGTCTGCGCTGAGGACGATCAGCAGCAGCTAAATGACCTCATCTTTTCAGGAGACGCTTGAAAACCAGAGGGATTTGGACATCCAGGCTCTGGATCGGGACATCGCATGTCTGGAGTAATTCAGAAGTTCGCCAACCTGTAAGTCAGTTTGAGTCACCATGGAAACATCCTGAGGAGACAACCAGAACAAATCAGGATCAGTCTTCTGTCTTTTCCCTCTCTGTCACAGGACAACAGCAGAGACCACGCCTCCGCGGTCACCTGACACAGCACAGCAGTGTTTTACCTAATTTTTCCAGGCCATGGTGATGAAGGCGGAGCTTCCGTCTTCATACCGAGCAGATCTGCGTCGTCTGCCAGGTCTACCACAGCTCTGAGACAAAGACAAGCACAGAGGTGACGTTTCAGACTTCGGACGCTGATATTGGCTGAGTAGAGTAGCACATAGAAAACATTTATCATTTTCTACCAGTATCTGTTTATTTCACAGTTTATATCTTTGATAATAATCATAATACGAACTGAGGGAACTGTGGATTTGAAACAAGTGGCTGGGACTTTCTGACAGAGCACTAAACCAGTTGGAATCGTATCTGAGGGACACTTTGTGTCAAGGAATAGACAAACGACATGTGGGGTTCCCCAAGGCTCCATCCTCTGGCCTCTTCTGTTCAGCATTTACATGCTTCTAACAGTATCTTCACAGGTCTCAGGTCAGTGGTTGGCAGATCTTTACACTGACTTTAAAATTCTCCTGTTGGTTTATGAAGCACTGGATGTTTTGAACTGAACCAACTGCAGCTCTGATCCAACTCTGTTCTTTTGAATCAGAGCACAGGACTTTTCTCTTTGCAGGAAATTTAGGATCAGCTGTTCTTGCATGCCTTTTGATACTGAGCCTTAAAAACTAGTCCATGCATTTGTTACTTCTGAGCTGGACGACTGTAATCCCCTGTTATCAGGACGTCCAGCTAACTCTCTAAAAAGCCTCCAGCTGATCCAAAATAAGAGAGATAAGATAAGATAAGATAAGATAAGATAAGATAAACCTTTAATAGAAATGCTGCAGCCAGAGCACTGACTGGAATTAGCAAGACAGATCATGCCTGTCTCTCTCTCTGGTCTCTCTGTCTCTGTACCTGCCTGCAGGTGTCTCTGTCTGTGGTTCTGGCTCCACCCACCTGCTGCTGTTCTGAACTGTAATCTGCTGAGCACACAGTGTCCACTAACTGTTCTGGGATCTGAATGCTGAACTGCATCTGTGGGGAGCGAGGCATACCGGGGCACAGGTGTTGTTCTTCCTCACACACAGGTTCAGTTTGCAGTGCAGGTAGACGTCACCGGTCTTCCCAGAGAACTGGAACATGTTGAAGGAGAAGTAGTTGGATGTTCCCAGTCCGTTGGCCCCCACCTTCACCGTCTTGTCGGCGGGGTTCGGACAGCTGCGCCAAAGCAGGAAGACACACCAGACGTCAGCAGCTGCATCAGAGTCACAGGTCTGATGCCCTGAATGCCTTATTTGCTAATTCTACATACTTAACAACCCAAAAATGTAAACTAACATAACCCACAGAACTGGCAGCAGCAGTGAAACACTCCAACCGGCCGCCACCTCTGCGTCTCTCACCCTTTAACGATCAGGTCGTATCTCAGGCTCTCACTCGGCGACGGCTGGTTGGTTGCCCAGCAGGAGTCGGTCACCAAGGCCACCAGTTTGTCATCCAGCCCCTCGGTCTTCAGCTCCACCCAGACTGCCTGCTGCAGCAGGATTTCTGTGCTCGGATCGATGGCCTGCGTGCGGTCGGCGTCGCTGTAGGCCTTCATGGTCAGAGTGTAATTCCAAGCTCCAGATACGATCTGCTCGATCACAGAGCTGCAAAGCAAATTTTGGACTTAAGTAGAAGTTAAATAATAATGATAACGATTATGGCCGACTTCGTAGTCCGGGCTCAGAGGCGACTCAGGGAAAAGGCTGTTGAACCTCTCACCTGTCTTTGATTCTGAAGGCCATGCTCTTGATGTCCGGCTGCGTGTAGAAGCAGGAGAAGTCGATTTTGACTTCGTCCTGGCGAGTGATGATGTCAGATGCGGAGCTGTTCTGTGTCATGATGGTGTTCTTGTAAATAATCTGGCTGCCGTTGGCCTGCGGGGTCACAGGGATTCACACAGCGTCATTGTCTGAGGTTTCATTTGTCTTTAGGCTCTACCTGCAACATCTGACACCGAGTAAAGTCGACAGAAGAAGCTTCAGTAATCAGCGTTACAGGAAATCAAGGAGGCGACCACGCCCCTCGCCACGCCCCTGCAGCCGCACAGGGACCACAAACAAAAATGCGGATTTGACTGGAAATAGAGGATCAGCCAGTAGAGGAGAGACACCCACCATGACCACCGTCCCACAGGTGTTGCTGCTGTCGAAGTTGAAGGTCACCATGTGAGTCAGGTTGTCCATCTGACCTTTGCAGCTCTGGTCGTTGAGGTGTAGCATAGAGTAATCAATGCCGTCTTCCTCCAGGAGACAACCGACCAGGGAGACTGAAGCGGAGTTCTGGCCGCAGACCGTCGGCTCACCTGAAGAGCAGGACGAGGGGAATGAGACACGGACGTGTGACACCGACAAAACTAAGGAACTAGCGTCACATGGTGTCCTGCTGTTAGAGGAAGCTGTGCTTTGCTCCGTGGATCAATACCGTGACTGTGCGTGACGTCAAAGTGTCTCTGGTACATCATTTCAGCAGAAACCGACCAGTTTGGGCCGATTAGTTGAGTAAAATCACAGCCTGCATCACACTGCCTGCCTCCTTACCCAAAGTGTTTGTTGATCTGTATTTGGAGGCAAACGTTGCCCGACAGAAGCAGCTGGTTCCCCCGCTGATGTCCTGAGCGCAGAACTCGTGGGCGCTACAGACGGTGTCCTGACAGACGACCTGGGAGGAGGCTGAGAGACAAAGTGACCAGTCAGGTGTGACTCAGACTGAAGCTCAGTGAAGAATCTGGATCCAGGTACACTTTATAAAGCGTTTATAAGCTTTAACAGGTGGATTTACTTATGGCTAATAAATCATTTACTGTTGCTTTATAGTTGAGTTATGAGCCATTAATAAGAAGAACTATTTTGTTGCCAGATTGTGGAAAATCCCCCTCCAGCACAGCACGACCTCTCCAAAGACTGCATTAACTACAGCTTATAAAGCCTTTATAAATGGCAACTCATCAGAGTGGTGCCAGGAAAGTTGAGGATTTATTCTGGGCTCGTCTTGTCCCATCATGTCTTAGAAAACAGTCTGTGAAGGTCTTACAGCAGCCGGTCGTCGACCTCCAGCCGTGGAGTGTGGTGTTGGTCTGCAGGCTGCAGGCTCTGGCGTAGGCCTCCAGGAACTGGCACTGACTGAGACCGTCCACTGCCGGATAGCTGCACAGAGTGTTGGTGCAGGCGGCTATGAAGGGCTCTGGGTCGGTGTGGTTGTGGCAGGTGGTGAAGGGCGCCTCCCTCAGGAGATTACAGCTGTTGCGTGGGATAAAACGGTCAAGTTCAGTCAGTGGCGATTAGGAATGTTCAGCTTTCAGCTTGGTCTCTGCTCACCGTTCAGTCATCATGGTGCAGTTGATGGTTCTGTCAGCAGGTTCAGGGTATTGCATCTCACAGCTGGGGAGTTGGGGGGGGGGCAAACAGCAGAAGGTCAGGAGTGTTCACACATATGCACTCCCCACGAGTTTTTAAATGTGGGGCAATTCAGGTAGTGACAAAGTCTCACCTGGGGGAGCTGAATTCAGACGACTTCACATCACTCAGAAGACTGCTGGAGTTATGACACAGGCCGTAGCTGAAGAGTGAACCTAATATTGGACAGTTTGAAGACACAGAGTTAGGTGGCTGCTCGTGGAAGGACAGCTGTCGTCCCCTGATTCGGTCACAGTACAATCACACCTGGCTCATTTTTTGTAAATGACTCTCTCAGCAGTCATTATGATATCATCAGTATATAGCAAAATGATGTTTCGATTTTAAAAGCCACATCTGTATAATAGTTGTTAGGACACGGAGGCTGGCAGACGTCATGGAGAAAGAACTGTCACCTTCTTCGATCTTTGCTTTTCTCTACCTGTCATGTGGATCTGTGCCGTGTTGCCATCAAAGAAGACGGACATGTTGAAGCCGGGGAATGGGATAAAGGCGGTGACTCCAGTTTGGTCCTTAGAGAGAGCCACGCCGTGAAGCAGCAGAGGCGAGCTGTCCAGTCTCAGCAGCGCGTTGTTGAGCTGCATCACAGCAGAGGGACAACGTGACTAACACAGCTGCAAAGGAAGCTTATTTACTCTGCGCTCCGTTTTCTGCTCTGAGCCAAGCCAGTGATGATGTCCAACAACCAGGAGGGTGTAGGTAACTTACCTGAACTCTCCCACTTTGTCCCAGGTGAATGCTAACGCCCGTCTTTTTCAGGATGACATGGTCCAAAAAACTAACATCTTTCCGGCGGCGGTCCTGGAAGACGGCCAGCAGCTGGACGTCCAGATGTGACAGCAGAGAGTAAGCACAGCGACCTGGGACGTGGTCGACGCTGCCGCTGAAATCGATGGCACTGGAGGCGGTCACAGTGCAGGTGGCGTCCGGCTCATTGCACCTAAATGGTGTGAGTGTGAGGACTGCGATTGAACTGCACTTTGCGAAGGTTCTGTCTGAACCACACCCCTCCTGGTTTGGTTTCAGTACAACACCTGGGAGAAACACCGAATCACGTAGAAAGAAAACAGCAACATTAGAGCGTTGTGGTTAGAGGGTGTCTCTAGAGAGTCAGTTCACTTGCATTACAAAGCAGGATCTTTATTAATTTTAATTTTACCTCCACTCTGGTGGGGTGGAGGCAGAAATCTCAGAAAAAGAAAGCTCAGTACTGTCTGGCCACGCAGCCTCCACCAGATAGAAGAGAGGAACCACGCTGGTTTGTAAATTGGGTGAACTGACCCTTTAATAATCACCGGCTCTGCTAACCTGAGTGCCTGCATGCACTAATGTCTGTGTAGGTTACTCCACGGGCAGTCCAGACATCCACCTTAACACCACCCAGCAGCTGAGTTACCTCCTGCAACAACAGCGCAGAGGTTACACGTGTGAGTAAGTGCTTGGAACATTTGTGCTTTTGTGAACGTGCCACCTAAAACTAATATTTTTACTTTCCTAAAAATTCAAATGCAAATGATATAGGTTAAATTCCAGGGAACCAGAGGAGGTTCTTCACTCTGTTTGTGCATGTGTGTGTGTGTGTGTGTCCCAGCTGTCCCTCCTGCCAGCATCAGACTGTCAAAAACATAGTCTTTCATTATCAACCTTTTCCCCCAACTGTGTCGTACACGTACTTACCACTTGCGATGAATCCCTTACGTATATAAACTGGGCTGATTGCGTCTGAAACTGGCGGAACGCCACGATGAGCTGGAAACATGACACAGATGAGATTCAGAGACTGATGGGAAATGGCCTCCTGAAGCTTTCAGAGAAGCTGACTGGTTATAAGAGATATTCAGATAGACTCTGGTGAAACAGAACAATACTCACCTTTGAAGTAGAACTCTCAAAGAAATCCACACCACTGTAGCATGACGAGGTGCCTTGGAGCTGTGGCAGACCCACATGGTAGTTTGAGCCAAGAGGCTTACTTGTACTTTGCAAGTCTTTGACAGCTGTATTCACTGTCGGGTGCTTCACCAGCACGCAGTCGTTTTCTGCTTGAGTAGAGTAAGGGCCTTTGAAACAAACGGAGACTTGGCCTCCGCTGATCTCCACCTGTTAATATCAGGGAGACAAAACAAATAAAACAATGCAACTGCACACAAAAAGACAAACAAAATAAAAGGAAATTTAATTTTTAATTTTTTTTTTTAAATCCTTTTTTGTCCCTCAAGTTGTCTCCTTCACCACCACCCATATCCTATTGTGATTGGTTGAGGGATCAAACCGGCGACCCTCTGATCTCAGGCTGTGTCAAGGTGTGGTCAGTGGAGGACCGACTTAAAATCCACTCAAATGTCAGTCGATCCATTTTAAAATAAGAATCTGGGTTCTATGCACTCCTGTATATTCTTGAATTTGCTTTGTCGTGACTATTACCTCGTGCGTGTTTTTCAGCTGATCACCAGAGAGTGCTTTACTATTATAGAGAGGAGAGGGGGACACTGCTTCTATAACTGCAGTGTCCAGGTGAAGGTGCTCTCCTCCAGCCATCTAACCCTCTGCTCCGAACCAACCTCAGCCTTATTATTATTGGTTTTAATACTATAACAAACTTTAACTACTCTGTTCACTGCTGTCTGCAGAGACGACCTCCACCACACACAGAAGACCAACGAGGACATGAAGCTGTTCTCAACCACCCAGCTTTGTCTTACTCACATAGAACGTCTTGTAAATTTGTCCAAAATAGTACATGGGACATGCTGTGACATCTATTACTTGAGAGTCTGTAAAGGAAGACATGGAGACATAGTGAGAGTCAGTTAGTTAAGTCAAACAGCAGGTTGGACCACAGGTAAAGCTGCAAACAGCAGCCATGCTTGTCCTGTGGGTACAGGACTGTCTGCTCAGCTGACGTCCCTGAACTCATCATTTGAAAATGGCGTGTGGCGTGAAGATGAGGTCACGTGTTCTCACCTGCCAGCTGGCTGAGCGCAGCCAGGTAGACCAGGACGAGGAGCATGTTGGAGGAGACCGGTCGGCTAATGGAGAAGCTGGAGGACAAACGTTCGCACGTCTCTCAGTTCACCTTCACAAACACAGTGGATTTACATTCCCTGCGTACGTCCAGTCTCAGTGCTGTGCCGAAACAAAGAGACAGAGACACGCAGACAGGCCCGTCTTACCTTCTGGAGGCTTTCTGGACGACCCTGGGAGACGCTGAACTCTGACGAGGCTTCTCAGACAAGCCTCTTTTATGGCTGCGCAGTCCATGACACAGATGACGTGAGCAAATATCTCCGTGACAGCAGTTTGTGATCTGAACCCCGGGGTGGTGCTTCAGGCCGCCTGTTGAAGGCACATAACTCCAAATTCTTTATCATTATGGGATTTTCATGAACTACAAAAACAGGCTGGTCTTGTCTGTCAACTGCAGACTCACAATGAGAATATGCGACTTTTGTTCAAGGGAGACTCATTAGACCTTTTCGCCTTCCATTTCCATTCAGCCTCTCTGCATTTTCTCTCAAGAGCCCGAATGTGTTCTCTGAGCCTTGGAGATGGATTCGACTTTTCCTTTCTGACTTTGACAGGAGCAATATGGTCGAGGATAGAGAGACAGATATCGCTGAAGGAATTAGCCGTGATATAAGAGCTGGAGACTACAGCATCAGAGAAAGCGTCACAGAATTTAGCAGTAGCTGTAAGGGATGGGAGCACTAGGCCTAAAAACCACCAACAGCCTCATGATCTGAGACATGAAAGTCAACAACAGTCACATTTATGGGGAAAAAACACTGTTGAGGACCAGACCTCAGGTATTATCTTTAGAATGTGTGGCACCTTGAACAATCTGATTTAAAAGACAGTAAGATCCAGGAAATCACAAGAAAGGGGGATTATGAGGTCAGCATGCATGGATGTTACAATCACCAAGGATCAGAACGAGCCATCATTTCGAGGTATAACAAGAGGAGCTCCAGAAATTCATGATTAAAACCGTTTCGCTCAATAATTAAAAACTTCAAACTTCAAAAGAGCTTAAAGGGCAAGAAGACATAAAAGAGAACTTCAAATTGTTTCTGTGGAATGTTCTGACGCCCCCAGGTCTTTCAGTCGCCTTCCAGCGCACAACTATTGCACAATTCTTGTAGAGCTGCATTTCATACAGTCACCAGACCTCATGTGTTCTAATCAACACTTGGGCCGTATGGACACTGCTTCCATAAGGTGACTATATATATATATAGTGTGAGTTTGCAACACAGCTTCAAACTCTAGAGGAAAATGTGACGTCCATTATCGTCTGACTGATTCAGAGCATCATTCAGGAAATGTGACTGGGCAAGGTTTTTAAAGTCCCACGTTTTTTGTTTTTTTTTTTTGCCTCCAAAGAAGAACTGACCTTTGCCCAGATCCTGGGGGGAGCTGACTCACAACCACTCAAATGGTTGTTTGACACGTGATTACATTTTAATTTAGTCATTTCTTCACAGTAACAACAATAACATCTGCATTAAAGCTAAAGAACCACATCAAGATAGAGGTAGAAAGTAAAGATGCATGTTCTAAACAGCTTCCTCAGCCTGTCTCTGAGACCTGATCCCAACCAGGCAGCTCAGAGAACCTTCACCCTCAGTCAGCACCTCTTCCTTAGATCTGATAAATTTGTCTTTACTAACCGTCTCTGTACCACAGTCCTTTAGAGTAGCTGTAATTAAATCTCTTCTTAAAAAATTTGACCCTTGATCCAGTTGTTTTAGCCAAATACAGATCTGTATCTACAGAACGATCATTGTGTTATGAACTGGCCCGTAGGGGGGGCTGTTTTCTGAACTCTTCTTGGACTTTTGTTGAACTTTTTACAGACCCTTTCTGGACTCTTGCTTAGTTTCTTGAGTGTTGTTTTATTATTTCCTGTTTTATTTTGAAGTCTTGTCCCTTGTGTATCTGCTCTTAATCTACTTCCTGTCTCCTCTTTTGATTGTCTGCACTGCCCTAATTGGTTTCACCTGTTGTCCATTAACCCCCCCCCCCCCATGTATATAAGTTGTTCCTCCGTCTCCTTGTCAGTTCGTCTGCGTCCGTCTGTGTTGCCGTTGTTCTGTCCACTTCCCTGCTTCCCTGCCCATGTTCTCCTCCCGGTTTCGTCTCCGTTGTGTATCCCAGTGTTGGTCTCTGGATTTTCCTCTGCACCCAGTTTGCTTCAGTGAGGACATTTGTATTTTCGCTGAGTTTTGCTCCTGATTTTTTTTTCCTCCGTTGGATGATGTTCCGGCCTTCCGTCCTTCCAGCAGGTTCTCCGTCTCTGCAGAGGACTTCTGAGGCTCTGTTAGAGGGACACTGGGTTCTTGGTCACCTCCTAGCCCGAGGCCCCCTAGCCGAGCCTGGTTACTGAGTTCGGCCACTCTAGCACGAGAGCTGCTGGTTCCAGACGACTTCCACTTCACAATCATTGAAGTGGGAACACTCAGAGCTTTAGAGACAGTTTTAGAATAAGTAAAGCAAACAGGAAGCACCTGACCACAGGCTTTAATCAACTCTGTAACATCTTCAAAGACACATTGACGTTTCTGGAAAATATTTATTCAGATTTTACCAGAATAATCATTTCAGCACTGTCATCCACAACAATATCATCAAAAGGGTGAGACGCTGTCAGCTGTGGCGGTGAGTCAGTGTGCGTCTGTCAGCAGGAAGCTCAGGTCGCTGCCCGGGTCGTACTCCACCGAGGGCTTTCCCCTTAAAACGTCAAGAACAAAGCACGGTGACAACTGCTGCTCACTGGTTTTAATAACATTTTTCAATTCAAGCCAATTTTATTTATACAGCTGCTTCCACAGAGACAGAGACCCAGAGTCTGACCCCAGATCAGCACTGAAGGCGACAGTGGCAAGAAAAATAACTCCCTGTGAAGGAGGAAGAAGACACAGAGACACCTGCAGGCAGGTACAGAGACAGGGAGACCAGAGAGACACAGGCGCAGGACGACGGGACAGAGAGGACACAGAGTTAATGACATGGAATAAAGGCTGATAAATGTGAGAGTGGGTCTGAGGAGAGAAAGAGAAGAGAGGTGTGCAGAGGATCATGGGAAGTCTCCCAGCAGCCTCGGCCTATAGCAGCATAAGCAACTAAGGGACGGTTCAGTTGCCTGAGCCAGTCCTACTCTGGGCTTTATCCTTAACTGTAACAGTCTATAGAAATAATAGTAACTGTAGGTTTAGTCATAATAACTAAAACTGTAACTACAACTAATTATAAGCTTTGTCAAACAGAAAGGTTTTAAACCTAATTTTAAAATTAGGGGAACTGGTCTGAGCGTGGGCTGACCTGGTGAAGAGTCTGGCCTTAGTGGTTCCCAGCAGCGTGGCTTTGTCTCCCTCCACCAGCAGCATGGACCCCTCCCTGAGACCCTGAAAACACAAGTCAGAACACACGAAGGCAGAAAAACACCTTGAGGGGATGAAGCGTAACATCTGTCGTGGTTCTCCCAGATGTTCCCCGAAGGAGTTTCCCTCGTTTACAGAAATACTGTTTCCAGAATTACTACTGTTTCTTAAGAGTTTCCTACTTTGCTGTTACAGAAAAGGCCTGTCTCACCAGAACACATGGAGTATCAGGCTCTTCGTGGTACTGGGTGATCCTCTGTTCTCTGGTCTCCTGCACAAGGGAAACAAAACAACAACATCAACAACAAAACACAGACTGTGTGAAACAGGAAGGGCACAGTGTGTTAACTGTAGAGGATCTGTGTCAAAGCAAACACCGGCTCAACTCATATACTCATATATACTCTACGAGCACATTCTGTTCTCTCTGGGGAAGATACTCATTTTATTTCTGGAATGGCTGATTTGCATTGCTGCCGTCAAGTTAAATTAAAGTGTCATATATGAAGCCAGACAAACAAACCACGCTAGTTTGCTGACACTATATTTCTTTATGTTGACAGCTGCAGTTTCTACAGCTTCACATGTTGCATAACTTCCTCAGGCAGTGAAAGAACATCGACCCTGCACCCACCGGCATCACTGCGCCTAAATCTGCTTCACACTGTTTACCACTGCATGTCAAATATCACTGCACCGTTTAGGCCTGAAACGTGTCCTGTCAACATGAACAGGAACATGTTTGTGCACTGCAAAAGCAAAGCCTGGTTGTGTTCACTGAGTGTGTGTCTTTATGTCCCTGTGGACATGGTTACAACTCACAGGACAAATCAGACCCATGGAGCAGAGACAACGCAGCAGCTTCCTGCCCGGTTTGGTCCATTTGTCCGTCTCATGTCAAGCTAACGGACATCTGGCCTTGGTTAGATCGTACGCATGTTGTCAGTCAGATTCACCTTTGTTCCAACCTAATCATAAAATTTGAACCTGTTGTGAGCCGCGGGCACCGCAGAGGCGCTGCTGCTTCAGTCCGTCGGCTCGACTTTGTCACAGTGATCGCGTCACAGCAGATCCAGTCGCACGCCTTTACAGATGTTTTACAGATGCAGGTATCTGTGACCTCTGAGAACACCTGGGTCGGGACGTCAGTTCTCACTGACCTGATTCACAGTGATGTGACTGGTTTATGTTCAGAGTTTTTATCCTGTGTTTTTCCTGCGATGCAAACAGCTGCCGTCTGAGGACAAATAAAATCTGAAGCTGATTAATCGCAAATTAACTCTGAGACTCGTCTCCACTGAGGACTTTCTGCTTTGGGTTTTGGACTGTTTGGACAATCGGACGAAACAGGACACGTGAAGGCGTCGCCTTGTAGGAAATCCTGATTGTTATTTCTCACTATTTTCTGGCACTTTGTTGAGCAAACGACCGATTAATCAATAATGAAAACAATCATTAGTTGTTGGTGCGACGGCCTCTAATCAGGCGTAAAGCTGAAATCGCTCAACAGACTCGTCATCACAGCACGGGTTGCTTGTTTGCTTTTAAGGCTTTTCACGGATCAGGATTATATTTCAGGGTTATCCTCGTCTGACCAGCCCCCGTTCACCTGAACTCCTGGTTGTCCAGACTTAAGACTGGAGGGCTTTTTAGCTTTTATCTGCTTTACAGGTTCAATGGCAGGTATTTCACAGCCAGCGGGCAGCGATCAAAGAACAGTGAGGGCAGGGGTAAACTCTCTGACTGATAAGGCTGAGAATACTTATCCGTGTGAGCTGTAAGCTCATTCACACGGCAGCTGTAAAAACCTGCTGTTGTACCACATTCTTATAAGGTTGCTGTCAAACCTTTAATTAAGCTTCTGAAAGAATACAGGGAGTCAAACGCTCTCACGCAACGACCAGTTACATGAACAGATTCAAGTGCAGGTGGTTTAAGAGTGTGAGTTATCCTCCTGAACCAGTCCTTCTTCACCGCTGTCCCAGTTCAGCTCAGTCACTGACAGATATAATGACCACATTTTTGTATTTCTCAGTGACTCAGCGTAATTTGTCAGGTATGTCTTTGTGTGAGTTTCCCCAAAAATGAAGCAGAACAGGCAGCCTTGTATGGAATTTTTTTTTTGCACTGGTTATGCAAATGTTCAAATCTCAGGAATGTCCTCCTCCTCCTCCTCCTCCTCCTCCTCGTGGACAGGTGAACAAGGTCCTCAGGCTGAAAGGAGCTCCTTATGACAAACTACTGCAGTTAAGAAAGTTTGACTGTTACGACTTGGAACAATCACACGAACAAATGTGACAGAATTTTAGGACCCGAATACGAAAGTATTCTTCCATGAGGCGTCCCGTTAACTTTAACAGGATAATCTGGGAGGTGCTTTTAGAGACAACTGACTCGTGGAGCAGTGACTTCACTCAGGAGTCAGCAGATTTCTGATGTATTAATGAGAAGTAACTACAAATCATTACAGTCCCAGGTTTCTCCTGGTGTCTCCTGGTTCATGATGAACACTAGTTCTTTTGAATCTGAGTCATTTCTAATGAAACTTGATCTCATTCTTATAATTTTTGTTTTTATTACATTGGAGCTGAGGTTTTTCTCACTCACCCCCATGTGGCGGCTGCTGGGGTCGGGGTCAAGGTAGTGCGGGTTGATGTTGAAGGGGACGAGGCCGATGGCAGAGAAGGACGGAGGGTAGACGATGGGCATGTCGTTGGTGGTGCTGATGCTGACGGTGGCCACGTTGGTGCCTGCACTGGAACCCATGTAGGGGACACCATCCTGTATTTGGGGACGGGGGGGGTATAAAGGAACAAAGGATGGAGTTTCCTTTAGACACAAGGTTTATCCGCTGATGTCTGTCAATCTGCAGCGAGCCGATTTCAGCCCCACCTCCAGCACTCTCCTCCTGATCTCTGTCACCACCTTGTTGTCGTAGAGGCTCTTCAGCAGCCGGAAAGTGTTGCCTCCTCCTGTGAAACACGCAGACGGCCATGAGTACAAACAGGCTGCAGGGAGGAGTGAAGGAGGGACAGAAGTAGGGGGGTAAGGAAACAATGGGGAGAGAAAGGAGGCAAGAAAGCAAGGGAGGGAGGGAGGGAGGGAAGGAAAGAGCAATGATTCTGCACTGCTACAGCCTTGCCCTGTTGTTCCTCACCTATAAAAATGCCCTCAGCCTTCCTGACGGCACTGACGGGGTCCGGCGCCTCGTGGATGCTGTCCACCTCATAACCTGCAGGGGCCAAAACACCAAAATGTGGGACTTAACGCGCGGCTGCTGAACGGGATCCCTACAGGTTTGGCTGGATGGAAAGAATAAATCGTCCAGTCCAGATCAGTCCTGACACACGTACGTACACACACCTACCCAGAGTCTTAAACTTGTCCCTGGCGGCTCTGGTGTAGGTGTCTCTGTCATGGAGAGCATACGGAACAAACAGGACTCTCTTCACATCTCTGAAACGCAGGGAACAGAAAACAGGCCGCAGCCATCATGTCTGTGTTCAGAAAGGTCACATCACGTTTCATTAGATACGCACTTTTATGGATGATCTCTGACCCGTTCACACTTCAATGCCAAGTCTCTCCAAACCAAACTACAGTGAAAAATCTGGCATTTTTATCGTTTCACACAATTACATTCATAGACATGTATCAGCGTGTTATTAGCTTGAATGTAATACTTTGACATAGTCTTAAACAGTGTATGATCTCGTAACACTTGAAAGGCTCTACTCACGAAACTCCGTTTAAAAAACTATTATTTTACTGAGCCTTAATTACACACTTTTTTCATTTTAAATATGAAACTGCTGCACATGTGCCGAACATCACCACACAGCTCACAGATTCATCCGTGTCCGCAGAAACATGCATGTTTGCTAACAGACGTGGACATCTTTAATTTCACCATTTTTTAACGGAATTCGCGCACAGGAGTAAACCTGTTTATATGCACTTCCGGTGCGGCTGCGCTACAACTTACTTTCCGAAGAAGCGTGAGATGTGCAGCTGACAGTGGTCCAGGTAGCCGCTGCCGTGCAGGGTGGAGTTGGACACCAGCAGGAGCCTCCTCTTCATCTCTGAACACAGACGAACACAGACTCCGCTCAGCCCGAGAAACAGAAGAAAAGCAGCGGAGGTTTGGCTGCTGCAGAGGTCCGCGGTCACAGTTCAGATGTGATCCCGCTGATGGCAGCTGTTTGACGGCCAATAAACCCGCTGCAATCAACACTGGTAGGAGCACGGAGGTGTCAGGGGCACCTGCTGCTGCTCCTCCCACCGAACTGTACCACACCAGAGTCCTGCAGGATTTTTCCACGTTTAAGTTGTACTTTGACCCAATCAAAGACTTTCTACCAAAAGTTTTATGATTTCTCTTATTTTCCACCAGCGGCAACAACACGAGAACTTCCGCCCAGTTCTTTCAGAATAAAAGCTTCACCTTCTTCTTTTTCTTCTTCTTCTTCTTGATGTTCTTTGGTCGATGGCGAGCAACGACATGGTGAATTAGCGCCAATAAGTGGTATGGAGTGTGGATCGGTTTTCAGAATGTAACAACAACAACAACAATAATAACAATAATAACAATAATAATAATAAAGCAGACATGAAAAAAGTGTCCGGTGTCATAAATCCTCAGTCCAGGTGTTAAAGTGAGACTTAAGGTGAACACAGAGAAGCTTTAACTCTTCAGCAGACGAATCTGTAAAAAGTCATATTCTTGATTTTATATTATCAACTGTGAACCAACTAATTAGCATCAGAGGCTTAATTGTAGTTTGTGATAAAACACTTAAAATGTTTAGAGACTCTGGCACAGCCGGGGGCATAAAAGTAATAACAGAGTGAAGTTTGAAAAATGAAACGTCCAGTACGGGTTGTATCAGTGTGTATGTCTGCGTGAGGGTTCACTGATTCCTGGTATCATATCACTGTGACCTGACTAATGAGCTGGAATAAGCCTTTTAGCGTTCACCCTCTCTCCCTCTGTTTCAGGTGATGGATGAACACATACAAAGAAAGTGCTGATGATAATAATGAAAACTGGTTATGTATGAAAAATGAGCAGTGGAAATAAAAAGCCATACAGTGTGCACCCTGTGTAATGTCCGTGTCTTTCCCGAGCGTTCAGGATCTGTCTGCAAATATATTATTTATCTTGAATTTATACTTTTCAAGGTCAAACGTTTGACTGATGATCTGGAAGAAGTCGAGGTCACAGTTCAACAGAAATTCAGCTCCTCTTAATTTCACCCTGAGTAAAGAGACACTGGAGACACACGCAGCCAGAGAGGCAGCGGCGGTGGGCGGTGCTAAACCACATCTGGATGAAAAACATCTGGGCTTCTCTCTGTGCATACATGAGTGTCTCTGCGCTGAACGCCAACCGACCGACCGACCGACCGACTGACGGACTGACGGACTGACCGAGCGCCCGTGAGTTCCCCCGGCTAACTTTGCCCGCAGATGATGGCTCGGTGCTGGACGTTTTGGACCGGGATCATCGTCCTAGTGACTGCCTGTGAGTGCCGCCTGATCCCCGGGCTTTTTCTCTCTTTTCCTGGGGGCTGTTTGCGGAGGTTTGGGGCGGGCAGAGGGAAGAGATGGAGCAGGGGGGACGTTTCGTTTTGGAGAGATCTGCTGTGGTGTGAGAGGTATTCACATCCTTTATTCAAGTAAAATTAGAACTGTTACACATATACTACGAAATACTACAACACTACAGGTTCTGCAAGTAAAAGCACACAAATGTTCTCAGCCTCATGTGAAGTAAAGCACTGTACATGAAGCTGATAATATTTTTATTCAAGTAGAATTTTTCATGAAGTACTTATGTAACTAATGAATCACTGTTACAACGCAGTACTTTTACATAAGTTAAGGATCTGAGTACTACACATTAAAGTGGACGGTGGTTTACACCAAACAGTAACAGGAGACACCACCCTGACACGTTCGAGGACTCACTCAGAGACACACAACGACCACTGACACACACGGCTCAACCACACTTCATCACAATCCATCTAGCAGAAGTCCACTGCTTCATGCACACTCCCAATAACTACTACACATTATGCTGACGAAACACGAAAGAGACAAACACAAACTGTTCATATAAAGTAGAAAGAACTGTCGTCTAAAATATCGGTGCCTTTCCATCCACCTGGTTTTATTCACTTTGTCAGTTTGTGCATAAAAACGTGTAAATGCTGAAAACTCAGGAAGGTTTCCTGTCCGAGGTGTAACAGCAGCTGAGAGCATCAAACCCGCCGTGAAACACGCTGACATGTATGAAGCATGAAGCGAGGAAACAGATCTGAGACTGGAACCTTCCTCACATTAACACATGGAACTAACACGATATGATCTGCAGCTGCTCTCCACTCTTACACAGTAAGAACACGGCCCTTTCCCCTGCAGGGGCCCAGTATTAACTAAAGTACTTAGAATATAATCTATTTCTCCTTTCCTATGCCCAGTTGTTCCTTCCTTGTTCCCTTCACTCTTGTTTCCTTCCACCGTAGAAAGTGTTTTATGTGTCACTGTGCAGTGTGTTTGGACAGAAACCTGACTAGTGTTCGCTGTAGCATTAGGATTTACCTTCTTTGGAATCAAGGGATCGAGACCAAACCAGGAAGAACAGATTTTCTCTGCTACCACTGGTTTCGGTCCCGGCTCTGTACGCACTCACTCTCAGTATTGGAGGTCCTCATGGGTCAAGTTCTGGACCTGAACCAACCTGAATAAATTCATTTTCACTCACCCAACTCAAAAAGACCAGAGGACTATTAAACCCGATCCAGAATGTGGTCAGAACAGAGAGAGAAGACGAAGCTCGGGTCCGTTTGGGTCCACGGAGACGTTGAACGTTGTGACACACAGTCCTGAGACCCACCACAGTAAAACAAGACCCGACTGCATCAGACTGAGCAGAATTCGGACCTGATCTGACCCAGGTCTCGGGTCGTGACCTGTGAAGGCCTCCGCTCATTACTGAATTTCTCTTGCGATGTGTTTAGCTGTTTGACGCGTGGCTCTGTGGACGACAGTGACAGCAGCTGGTCCGTCCACCACTTTGGTCCAGACTGAAACGTCTCAACAACTGTTCGATGGATTGTTGTGAAATTTCGTTCGGATGTTCACGGTCCCCTCAGGATGAGCTGTAAGAGCGTTCATGATTCTCTGACTTTTCGTGTAATGCTATCATCAGATTAACTTTTTAATTTTTCATTTTTAAATAAAATCCGGTTTGTGACCAACACGCTGCACTCACAGGAGTTTTCCTGCTCTTCATTCGGCTGATTTTAACTGACAGAGAAGAAAAAGCAGCCTATTATCTCACATCTAACAAAGAGCGAGTGTATCTGAAACGTCACACACACACTCACACACACACACACACACACACAGGCACACACCCACACACAGGCACACACACACACACACACTGGCCTCTTGGTGTTATCGAGATGTTGGAGAAGCGAGAGACTGGCACTGAAAGAAAGTGAACGTCTGGGTGTTTATGTGTGACATTTTCATTTGTGCTAATGAGGATAGCGAGGTGACTCTGTGGCTTCACACACACACACACACACACACACACACACACACACACTGCATCATATGATAAATATCTGTTCTGTCTGCTATAAAAGGCTCCCTCACACCGGACAGTGGCACCACAGCGTTGTTCTGTGTGTGTCCTTGTGAAATGTCCAGTTGCAGCAGCTCAGCGACACAGAGACCTGGACGGGGCGGGGGACCGTATGGACAGTTTGCTCATCATTTCAGTCAGCAGAGATGTACTGAGGAGGGAAGCAGGCTTTCAGAGCTAGCTTAACTTGGCCATTAACGGGAAATTAGTTCCTGTTTTCGGTGTAGGCTGAACAGATCGATCACTTTGATACCAAAGACAGCCGGTGGTTTGGACATAACCCTACGGGAGCGTTATGCTGCGCAGAGAGTCCCGAGTTTCTGCGTTCAGTAACGCAAAAGATATCATTTAAATGGGAATTCGGAATGGGAAAACTTCACAGCTCGATGAGCTACAGCAGCTTCCTCCGTTTTATGTAGTTCCTGAGCAGAACGTGAAACGCCCGGACCAAACTTCATCACAGGCCATCCAAGGGTTGCAAGACATTCACTCAAAACCTAAACCTCAAGGTGGCGCTAGAGGAAAAGTCAGAGGATCACCAAAGGGTGGGAACCATGTTTGGAATTTTGTGCCACTCCATTTGTAGTTGTAGTTGTAGTTGCAGTTGGCGGTTATGTGCCGGACTATTTCTTGGCCTCCCTGTTTACTTTGAACGGCTCAGTTTAAACTGAAGCCAGTCGGAGGTTCAGTGTGTCTTTATGCTAAGCTAAGCTAACCAGCCGCTAGCTATAGCTTTACATTTAACACACAGACACGAACCTGAACAAGAAAAAGAAGAAATGTCTGTTTCCCAGAATGTGTGTCTGTGTCTTGGTCATAAATCTGTGGCGTGTGTGTGTGTGTGTGTGTGTTTGTGTTTGTGTGTGTGTGTGTGTGGTAGCAGCAGAGTGCTGAGATTTCCCATGAGCCTTTGAGGGTGGAGTGTTGGATACTAACTTGGCTATGAAAGTAGCTCACTTCTGGCTTCAATTTATTCCTGGAGGCGCACACACACACACACACACACACACACACACACACACACACACACACACACAGTTTTGCTTCTCTGGCTCTTTTAGTTTTCTCCTTCCTTTGTCTTCAGCTCTGTTTGGAACTAACATCTGGATCAACTTCTGCTGTGAGTGTGTGTTGTCATGCAACGCGGCTGAGTTTGTATGTGTGTAATTCAGTACATGTTCATACAGATATGTGTACAACACTGTGTGTGTGTGTGTGTGTGATCTGGGTATGGTCATTGGAGTTGCTCTGATGTGGCAGAGCATAACACACAAACACACACACACACACACACAAGTAAAACACACATACATGTATCCTCTTACTCTACAGACAAATACACACAACATAAACACACAATGTAAAGTGAGAACACAACAACAACAACAACAGCACACATTACAACATGGCGTGTTTTGTTTCGTGTTTTCCGAGCTCTCACGTGATCATATGCTCTGCCTGCGTGCCGCAGCTCTTTGGGGCCAAACCCAGTTTTTGGCTGCTAACGAGCTTCAGAGGGACGCGCCCATTTCCTGCTCCACGGTCTCGGTCACGTCATGTGACGCTGTACGTGGCAGAGCAGACACAAGGGGGGACGTGCTGCTCTCTATCCTGCCAGTACCTCCACACCAAGTTTTTACCTGATGCACGGTGTCTTATTAAACTATTAGTGGTTTGTTGTGCTTGTTTTGAATAACGAACAAGAAATTTAGTAGATGCTACAGTCGCAGTTCCAAAGGTTTGTCCGTCATGACTGTCTGTCACGTGTAAAAAGTAGTACCGGACGTAAAACCCTCACACCGATGTCACCTCCTCCACCACTCCTGTGTCACGCCTGGCATCATCCGGCTGGATGAACACCTTTACAGGGGGATGTTCTCCGATCTGACAGCAGTGCCTTCCAGTTACCTGACCTTACATCACATCACAAACAGGAAACAAACAGCATCTCTTAGGGTGGAACGATGTTGTTTTCTTGGGAGGACAGTTTTAAGAGCCTGGTGTAAACTTATCTACCACGACCTGTCTCTCTTTTACCCCACAGGTCTTCCAGTCGTTGTCCAGTCTTTTAGCCACCTGAGCTTCAACCTCTGTAAGTGGTGTGAGGTGTCCAGTCCGGTGTGTAAAGACAGCGTCTGTGTTAGTAACTGCACCCTGTCCTCCTTCTGCACCGTCATCGAGGAGATCTGCATCGCCATTTGGTGAGTGGACTCTGCTTGAACTTCTGAATTCATTAGGTTGTATCACTTTCATTTGGCAGATGTTTTTGTCCAAACCAACTTTCAATAAGAGCAATGTGGGAGGAAAACTGGAGTGTGTCTCCTTTAAAGAAATGACTGAAAGCATGTTCAGTGCTACAGCATGAGTTCCAATAGAAGGTTTAAGGTTTAATTTTAATTTTTTTTAATGAAACAAGACTTGAGTGAGAGCTGGCACAGGTTGTTGACATGAAGTCTGAAAACTGGTCTGTTGTTTGGCACTGTGTTAGTGACTTCGTGTGTCATCCACTCTGTCTTGTTGTTCTTGTTTAATGAAAAAGAACAAATAAAAAACAATATGTCCTGAAGCCTTTAGTGTCCCATAAAAAAGATGGAATATTGACATCCGCTCACACACGCTCGTTTCCCTTCGCCAAAATCCCACGAGCCAGCAGAGCACTGCACGGTACAGCTAAGCTGCTTCAGTATATTGTTGATCAGCATTATGAAACATCCTGAAGTGATTTCTCTCAACTGCTTTCTCTTGCTACCGTTGCAGAAAAAAAATAAAAACACGTCTTGACTTTTCTTACTGCGTTTCAAAGGTTCACACAGTTGTTTTTGATATCAGAGACTGTGATGACCCTCCGGATCGTCAAACCCTCACAGAGTCCTCTGGCATCACTTTCTTCAGGACTGGAAAGTTTCTGCTGATTCGTGCTTTTGTTTGGATAACAGCGCTAGGCCGAGATCCCCCCTCGCTGCACCCCTCTCATTTCCTGTTCACGTCAGCTGGCCGACCCTCCCAGCTTTCTGCAGGAAACCAGTGATAAGAGAGAAGTGACAGGGAAGAAAAGAGAGGAGAGGAAAACACTGCTGTATTCAGGTCAAAGTTGACCTGAATAAACACGAATGCGCTGTCGGTATGCGCTGCACACATTAAAGCCCCTTTCAGATCTGCACCCCTTCACTTTAAACTGATGGCAATTGAACAGTGTCTGTCTCATGTCTGAATCAACACTTTTACCACAACCTAAAAGTCCTGGCCTGTGACGTCTCTGTGTCACTTCCCACACGACACAAGTCTGAACCGAATGACGTCAGATCAACAGAAATTCTGCAGCAGGTCAAGGTGAAACGCAGTGAGAGAGAAAAGTGTATTTTGTTTGTTGTGTCTGGATGAAACAGTTAATGTAAGAGTTACCCATAACCAAACTCCACCTCTTTAACACATAGATGTAGTCAGCAATGTTACAGAGTCCACGTCTGTAAAGGGCTTAAAAGCAGCTCCTCACTGGCTGACTCTGCGAAAACTAAAAGGAAGGAAGGAAGGAAGGAAGGTGTGTGTGTGTCACTTTAGGACTCACAGCGCAAAGAGTCTGAGAGCAGTTAGAGGTCCAGAGGGGCCTGGTCACCAAGGCTGGAATACCAGCCGGGACACAGGGGCCCCTGACACAGAGGGTTAACCCTAACCCCGTCACCTGTCTAACACCTGGCAAGTCAGAAGTGGTAGAAGTGGTGAGATACGATCATTTCTGAGAATGTAGAAATTAATCTGTAGATTTATTTGCCTTTCATAATGAAAATAACATCTTAAAAGGCAATGGTGACAGAGAACTAACCCTAACCCTTAAAGTCAGAGCGACCACACACTATTTTATTTTCACAAAGGTGTTTGCACTTTCCTTTGCTCTTCAGGAGGAAGACCAATGACACAATGACGGTGCACACGATGTGTCATCACCCCAGTCTGCCACTAGAGGGCGTAGACCCCGGCCTGTTGCTGAATTTCACCTCCAGAGAGTGTCACATGGTCCCACAGCCTGCAGAGGATGGAGCCATGATGGTCTGTGGCTGCCAGGGAGAACATGAATGCAACGACAAACTCATCTTCAACAAGGGAGCCAACGGTGAGAGGGGATGAATGGATGGATAGATGGATGAATGGATGGATGGATGGATGGATGGATGAAAGGAAGAGTTATTGGATAGCATGATGGATGAAGGGATGGATAGACAGAGGCTGGATGAGCAGATGTCAGTATTTTCTCTCGCTTGGTGCAGGTTTCTTCAAGCTGCAGAGTAAAGATGTGATCCCGGTGGTGGTGGTTAGTTTGGTGCCTCCTGTCCTGGTGGCCATCATCGCCACTGCTGCTTTCTACTTCTATCGCACACACTGCCCTGACAAACCTGGCCCCCCTGCACGACCTGACTGGTCCACCAAACGCAGTCCAGAGCTCTACCAGGGTTTGGATATGCCGCGTGGGGGACGGGTTGCTCGGTCGGAGGGCGGAGGAGGAGGTGTGACAGGTCCTGGATCTGAAGGGGAGGAATCTAACTCCAAGGTACCATCGCTCAACAATGACATCATCAGTGACATCACAGATTGGCAAGGTCAACGGACTGATCCACTGCCCATCAAACTGGAGGTCCTGGTGGGGAAGGGGCGCTTTGCTGAAGTATGGAGGGCATGCCTGCTGCAGCCTGAGAAGGGTGGAGTCAACAGTTACGAAACAGTGGCAGTGAAGGTGTTTCCAGCCGTAGAGTACGCCTCGTGGAGAAATGAGCGCTCCATCTTCTCTGACTCCAAACTGGAGCACGACAACGTGGTTCAGTTCCTGGCAGCTGAAGAGAGGGGTCCGCCTGGTCACGCCCTCAGAAAATACTGGCTGGTTTTGGCCTATCACAGTCTTGGCAACCTGCAGGACTTCCTCACAGCAAACATACTGAGCTGGGAAGAACTTATTGCCATGGCAGGCAGCATTGCTAAAGGTTTAGCTCATCTCCATAGTGACACAACACCCAGCGGGATATCAAAGGTAAGACCTCCTATTCCTAATCTCTGGAAATCCAGTTTTTGTTGACCTCCATTGTCATATTTTTTCAGCACATCTTACCTTCCATGCGTTCCTTATGTCACCTGCTTTTCATCAACATGTTGGACCACAGGCATCATTGACAAGTGCAGTCTCATGATAAGAAGCTTAAATTCACTTACTATAGCTAGTTAATCTTCCTAGTTAGCTTGTTTTCTGGTGAACTTATTTTGTATAGAATATTTACTGTTGAACACAGCTGCACACTGACTCTGCTGGTTGCTTGGTTGCCTGTGTCGCTGTAGGTGCCAGTTGCCCATCGGGACCTGAAGAGCAGTAACATTGTGGTAAAGAGCAGGAAGGACTGTGCTCTGTGTGACTTTGGTCTGGCACTGAGATTGGACCTGTCCCTCACTGTGGACGACTATGCTAACAGTGGACAGGTAAACTGCTCGGCTTTAGTGGTTTCTTGGTGGTTAGATGTGTCACAAACTGACACAGAACTCGTGTGTGATGTCCTTTTCTTCATTTCATTGGATGCCCCTGTATCATCACATCCAGGTGGGGACAGCTCGCTACATGGCTCCTGAGGTACTTGAGTCCAGGGTGAACCTGGAGGACCTTGAGGCCTTCAAACAGATGGATGTTTACTCCATGGCTCTGGTCCTCTGGGAGATGGCCTCCCGCTGCCATGCCATCGGAAGTAGGAGCTTTTCCGTTGTTTGTAGATTTCCATGGCAGCGCCCTGAACATAGCGTGTGTGTGTGAATGTAACATATGTGTATATGTGAATGTAATGTGTGTGTATGTGTGTGTGCTGGTGCAGAAGTGGAGAGCTACGAGCCGGCGTTTGGCTCCAAGGTCTGTGAGCAGCCCTGTGTGGACAGTATGAGAGACCTGGTGCTGAGGGACCGAGGACGGCCTGACATCCCCTCAGCGTGGACGCAGCACCAGGTCAGATAGGGACACTTTCCGTCCACAGAGACACTGACACAGTGTCAGAGATTATTTATTTCACAATTACTTATTTCTTTATTTAATATTGAACAATTTGGGTGTACACTGTCCGCACGCTGTTGGACATCTTGCAGTCTAACTCCAGTCTTCTGTCCCTCCAGGGGATGAGTGTCTTCTGCTCCACCATCACTGAGTGCTGGGATCACGACCCAGAGGCCAGACTGACGGCTCACTGTGTGGTGGAGCGCTTCAACGCCCTGCAGCAGCAGGAAGAGGAGGAGGAGGAGGAAGAACTGAGACCAGAAGCTGACCGACAGGAGGACGAAGAGAGACAAAAGAACTCATAGATGCCAGGCAACGACCAGATTCACTCCTCCACTGCTGCTTCCTCGACCTCCTCCTCTTCCTCCCTCTAGGTCCCTGGTTTTTGTCATGACAGCAGTGGTCGGTACTTCCATTACTTTGGTCCAGACTGAAATATCTCAACAACTAAAGGCCGGATTGTGACGAAAATCAATTCTAAAACCAGGCTTGATCAGGTGCATGTAAACGTGTTCTCAGATTACCTGCACACCCCAGAGTGTGACCTGGCGGTGTGAAACACAGCCATTGCCCCCCCTACAGACAAACAGTACAATTATCACTAATGTTTTCTCTGTGGGACGTCCTGGATTTTTCACCTGGAGTCCAGAGAAGACAGACGAATCCGAAGACTGACTTTGTGCCTTAAGATGGTGGACTCGCTTTTGTCCCGATCAGAGTGAGCAGTGAGAGGAGATGTGATGAGTACAGGCCTCACCTGGTACCTTCTCTGCTGGCGGAGACAGACGCTCAGTGGACACTCAATAGGAAAATATTTCATTTTCTTGGAGCCGGTCTCCATTTTGTTTTGGTATAACTCTTTAATAGTGACTGTGATTATCATTACTATAACCTTGTATGGATTTTTTGCCCAGTGGAGGGAATTTGCTTAAAATCAAAATCTGGACCCGTTCTGAAGAATTGGTGTGATTTTTGCATTTTCAATCACAAAACCTCTGCCAAAGATTCAATCATGCATGTGATTATTATTGATATATAATCACATGCAATGTTTTTGATATTTCCATGATCAGTTACAGGGTTTAAACAGCAACTTTAAACAGGATTTTCACCAAATCAGTCTGAACGGACTATTTGGATGTCGCACTTCATGACCTGGGTCAGAGGTGGAAGGATCAGAAGGCGGATGAAGGTAATCAGACATCATTAGCCACTTAAGACATCAGAGACTGGTTGAATATTCAGTTACAGAGCAGATCAGATTATCTGATCTGTGTGAAGCTCATGATCAGTTCAATTCATTTCCAATGTTTGGCCGTCACAGAGTATGGGAACCAGCATCAGACACGCAGCCATTTACACACAGCCAGAAGAAACAAGAGGGAAAAAATATCAAAACCTCATAACAAAAAGTGTAGAAATGTTGGATGGACTGAATAAACAGTAGCTATATACTGTTATGGATAATTTTTATTGTTAAAATTACTTTTCTAAATAAAATTGAACCACTAAATAACATTACTTTACAAAACGGGTTTTTAGGGTTTCAGCGGCCATGTTAAAATCCTTCTCTCTGGCTCTGAGTGAGTCATCTTATTAACACACGATCTTTGGGCTGTCATCCGTACAAGGTATCTTGCTTTGAGTGACTCATCTGGCGACACACGATCTTCGGGGTGCGGGTGTTCGCCTCTCAGCTGACACCGAGAAACAACCCGGTACCCGCCGCCGCTGTCAGCCGTGCATTTTATCTGTTACTGGCCGGTGTTACTGCTGCTGTCACCGCCGTTGTGTCTTCTCTTCTGGCATAAACGTCGATCGTATTTTCGGGATGCTAAAATGTTCTGATTCACCCTGCAAGCGATGAATGAAACGAGCGCCGAGGGGACCGGAGCGGCGGAGGTTCTGTTGACTGCGGGCTGCCGAGTCCCGCTAGTCGGGCTGGACGGAGGATGGAGTCGAGGCTGAGCGGGGATGGCAAGCCGTCCGTGTCCTGGTTCCTCCTCGGCGCTGCCCTCGTTTTCTCCCTCCTGACAGTCTTAGTGAGCTGCCACGAGACCTGCAAACACCGAGCCCCCTCTCCCGAAGAGGTGAGCCCCGGTTTGTTTTGCCGGGTTCATACAGTGCCAGGCTAGCTAGCATGCTAACTGTGGTGGCGTGCTAGGCTAGCTAGCATGATAACTATGGTGGCTAATCGGCATATCTATTTAGTTATATTGTGCGTTAAAATCTGTTGCTTGATACTCATTCAAGCTGAATTTCCTCAAGACGTGAAATGTTTGTTTTTGCTTTAGAACAAAAGTAACAACAGTCCAACTTGCTCATTTAGCAGCCTACCGAAGATTTAATGAGAGATTTGCTGTACAGTTAGCAAGCAAGCTAACAGGCTAACACGTAGCTACTTCACTGACAGGGGCCGAGTGTGCTTACTGACAACAGCCGTCATGTGCAGTGTCTGTGTGGTTCATGTCATCTGTAAAAGCAGTGAGCTATCTCCGCACCGCTCATCCGTTAGCTTTTAACGTTCACGTTTAGCCTGTGTTCCCCTAGCAACAGCAGAAATGACACTTCCGGGCAGACGTCTTCAAAATAAAAGGGTAATTTTATAAACACAAATTCCATTAAATTTAGCACCGAAATGGTGCCAAACACTTTCTTTGCTGATTTAATAACTCGCCAAAACATAAACTTTGAAGTCGCACTGTAATGCATCCAACTTTCTCTAATGTGCAGTGTATTATAGTATATTATTTTATTTTACCACCATTCTAGAGTGTATATTCAGCATTTAGTATGGCTGTGGGTCTATCCTTAGTTTCTGTTTTTTTCTAGTATTTTTATTATTAATTAATATTTATTTATGCTTTTAGTCCATTTTCTTATTGTACAGAAATTAGCCTTTAATCACAGTGTGTGTTATTTACTGGCTTCATTGTTTTTATAATTTTGAATTGACTTCTGCAACACTGGAATTTCCCTTTGGGATTAATAAAGTATGTATCTCATCTATTTATTTGACTAATATAACTTCTCATTTGAATACTGCGATATACTGACTTTTGTTATGAATCACAGTTACAGGTTTTATCCATATTCCCAGAGTTCTCTGGCTGCTAAATGGAAAAACGCACCAATCGGTCCGAACTGTTTCTCATTGTTTCTGCTGGGCTTTCTTAGGTTGTCCATCATGTGTACTTGAAACCTGAGCGTTTGACTAAGAGAAGCTCCCCTGACGACCTTCAGCTGAAGATAAAGATCATCTACGACTACAGTGTTGACCAGTGAGTACTTCAGCAGCTCACTACATTCACTACGTAAACAGGAACATTACATATAAA
Source organism: Toxotes jaculatrix (assembly GCF_017976425.1). Taxonomy (NCBI): domain Eukaryota; kingdom Metazoa; phylum Chordata; class Actinopteri; family Toxotidae; genus Toxotes; species Toxotes jaculatrix. Next base: position 871,216 of record NC_054408.1, on the reverse strand, counting down.
CTCTTAGACAGGACCATTGCCACTGGAGCCAGACATTTGACAGTTAATGTTGAAAATTGTCGGTCATCAACCGTTCTACAACCGTTTCAGATACTTTACATCTTCTCTATGGTTCAGGGCACCACTTGTATCCACTTTGTGACCACAGTATGTGAGTGTAAGTGATGTTTTCTTCTCTAGCTGATGTGCTCTCTCTTTCCACAGGCTTCCTGCAGACAAAAGGAGACTGGTGAAGGTGAGGACACCTGGGAATGCCAAACGTTTGATGCTTACAGCCGCTCACATGTCAGGATTTGATGCTTTTCTTTGTCATACGTGACAATAAATTTAATGTCTTTGACTTTGACTGTTGGTCTGTCAAAACAAGACATTTGAGTTAGTTCGGGCTGTGGGAGAAAATAAAATGCTGATTATTGATGATAAAAATAATGGTGAGTTGCAGACACACTTTTCTGTATGGCAGTAGCACCTGTAAAATGACGTTTTGAAGCTGGGGTTTGGAATCATTGTTCTCTGCCATTACATCCGTTACTGAGGAAGAAGAGCGTCTGAGGAGACAAACAAATGTTGTGTTTACATTCAGTGTCTGCATTCATGTGCATCCTTGAAGGCTAACTAACATGCTGAAAGTGTTTCCTTCGTCGTGAAATATATTTTTTATATATATTTAAAAAATATATATTTTAAATCCTCCATGTTTGCTTTATGGACGTCTTCTTCTTTGCTTCAATTCTCCATTGACCCCCATGTTAAAATAGCCAACTTTACAGCCTAAAAAAACATATTTACAGCCTGGTACGTTTTATTTTTTTGGTCTCTATTGATGGGGGGGGGGGGGGCGTAGTGACGGCGTGGTTACGTTGAGTGACAGCTCCATAGACAGGCACTGGCAGTTAGCTCTTTGCTAAAGCATCGGCTGGGCTAGGCGGCTACATCCAGAGGCCTTGGGCTACCTCCAGCAGTTGACGGGGGCTGCAGTGTCCGTGTTTGTTTGCCAGTGTTCGGATAGGTTATTGTGACAGTATGGCTTGTTGTAGTGTGGACTGTACTAACCGACCGTCGAAGGAGTCTGTGTTGCAGTTTTTTCTGTAAGTAAATTTCTCACTGTTTTACCTGGATGTTTGCGCTAATTAGCATGTATTGGCATATTTAGCCGCTAGCTTATGACTTCATTGCCGATTTCTGGTCGCTGCTGATACAGATAGAGGACCGGAGCAGCTAATGTTAGGAACGCTGCTGCGGTGTGTTCCGTGCTCTCAGAGTCCGTTTATTGTGGGAATACTAGGCTACAATTTTATTTGGTCTCATTTTTCTGTTTAAAAAGTCCGACATTGCATGGACAGAGCAGCTCCGTCAGTCAGCGGCTGCTGTAACTGTAAGTGGATAGTGGATGGAGGCAGCGGTGAAATCCGGTAAATATTAAATATTGCTCCGAGCTAAGTGGCCTGGTTCTCGGCCGGCTGACCGCGGCTGACCCGCAGAGTAACCGCCTCTCCGCCAAATATGGAAAGTACACTTCCACTAAAATCCAAGATGGCGCAGCTCCAATGCCCATGGATTGGTCACAAAACCGACTCCCCGAAACCAATGGGTGACGTCACGGGTGCTACGTCCATGTATTACGGGACAGACAGAGAGACGGAGATTGCGAGGTGCAGGATTGTGCTTGGTTTTTAAATATATGTATTATATGTGAATAATACTGAACACATGGTAACAGGGCAGATAGTACTTGAAAGATTATCAGCAGATGAATATGAAATCTAGCAGGTGTGATGGGTAATATCACGCGAGCGTAATGTGTTGCACTTCCCTCATGCTTGCAGGTGTGCATTTGTGTCCTTGTGCACAAAACAAATGGAGACTAAGTTGAAAGATATAGCTCCACAGTGCCACTAGTGGTGGTCAGAAGTGAAACTGTGTTAATATGTGTGTGTGTGTGTCTCCTCAGGATAAACTGTTCCCTCAGGCCATCGACTACCTGCAGAGGGCCTTCAGTGTGAGGCGCAGGGTGGGGCCTGTGCTGCTCAGCAGGTATGTGGCCCGTCCCACCAAAGTGGTTTCGGCTGTAGATGCTGTTTCAGTCTCTGAGTCCATATTTTGGGGTTTAACTTTGAGCCTTCGCTGCCAGGTGGAACGGTGGGAACATTTCTAACCGCATCGCAAATTTGATTTTAACGTCTTTGTCTGTTGTCTGCGTCGTCTCAGACAATGTGCAACCAACCAGTACCTCAGGAAGAGAGATGACCCTCACCGCTACTGCCAGGACGCGTGTGCAGACGTCACCCGGTGCGGCCCTATCGTCGTACCACAGCACCACCTGCAGGTCAGGAAGGACCACTGCACACACAGTGAAAAGTGTAATAACAAAGTTAAGAGATGACAGACGTGCTAGCAGCCTTGTGAGGCTGTGCGGAGGTGTTTTGACCTAAATGCTAATGTCAGTAATTGTAAAGCCATTATCCTTGATAATGTTACATTAAAGTACACATGAGGGATAAGAGGAGGAGTTAGCAGGGTGGGAAAGGAAGACCAAAAGGAGGAGGCAGGCGGTGAGATGGACAGAAGGAGGTGGGAGGCTGAAAGGATAAAAGAAGGCTGTTGTTGAGTTGGTAATCTCATTATACTTATTGTTGACACGGTGCAGGAGCTATTAATAGTACTGCAACCTCTCCTGCTGTCTGTTCGTCTTGTGAGTCTCACTATCTGAAGGTCAAACGTCTCCTCAGAAAGGACGGTGCGTTGTTTGTGGAGAATGTAACGTATTCATCATGATGTGCTGAAGGTTTACCCGTCCTGTTACGGAGGAGTTTCACCTTTGCTCGCTCTCGTTTTGTGTTTTTTTTCCCTCCTAGCAATGCAAGGTGTGCAGTGAGTCTGGGAAATCGTGTGGCCCCTCAGGACCCCCGGACGGCCCCGGGGTGGAGGGGTCAGACTTCGTGCTCTACGTCAGTGGGATCACCACAGAGCGCTGTGGACAGGAGAACATAGTGGCCTACGCTGCTTACTGTCAGCTGGAGTCAGAGCTGGACAGGTGGGAGGACAGGTCATGTGGTCCCACTCTAACTGCTGGCCATGTGTCACAGCTGATTGTCTTCGTCGTGTCTTCGGGGCCCTTTGCGCCTGCAAGTGTCCCTCCCTTTTGTGCTTGAATTGCATGCATGCGTTCCCCAAACTCACAACCCCAGTGAACAGTTAGATGATTAAAAGCTACACATCAGGTTTGTATGGTCACAGCTACTCATGAGTGTGTGTGATTGTGTGTGTGTGTGTGTGTGTCCTTTAGACCCATAGCAGGCTATGCCAACCTGTGTCCTGCTATGATCTCCTCCCAGCCTCAGGAGTTTGAGGGGATGCTCTCCACGGTCAAACACGAGATCATCCACGCTCTGGTCAGTACGACCACCATCTTGAATTTTTGTTACTCCACTACATTTATTTGATTGCTATGGTTACCACTTACTCTTCAGATGAAGATTATACATAATATATGTTGTTATTAGAGCTGTGTTGATAAAATCGATTCTCCTATTCTGAATCGATTCTCATTTTATTTTGTAAAGACTGATTCGTACGTGCTCGCGTATGAATTCGCGTCATCAAATTCACGCATGTGCGCGCGTGGTGTGAAGCTAACCAAACAATGAACATGGCGTCAGACAGTACTTACTGTCCGACATAATTTAGTAATGCCCAAGTTTGCGCTTTTTTATTTTTAATGTTAACCAAGCATTGCTTACTGTCCGACGATGTTCATGGTTTGGTAGCTTCACACCACGCGCACATGCGTGAATTCGATGACGCGAGTTTGTACGCGAGCACGTACGAATCGATCTTTACAAAATAAAATGAGAATCAATTTTATCAACACAGCTCTAGTTGTATATGTAAATGGATGTAGGTGTTAGCACGGAGTGCTGACCCGTGTGCTGTTTCTCCTCTGTCCACCAGGGGTTTTCAGCCGGTCTGTTTGCCTTCTACCACGACGACGAGGGCAAACCTCTGACTCCTCGCTTCGCCAGCGGCCTGCCTGCCTTCAACGAGAGGTGAGCACTGTTTGTGAGAAATGGTCTCAGTGAGAAGCTATAGGTCGACTGGGTTTCAGACAGTGTGAGGTTCATGGTTTAAGGCGCTTTTTGGCCATGCAAGAAACATAAGAGTCCTTCTACAGCTGTTTTACTGCTCATTTTAAACCTGTGTGTGTGTGTGTGTGTATGTGTGTGTGTGTGTGTGTATGTGTGTGTGTGTGTGTCTGTCTCTCTCTCTCTCTCTCTCTCTCTCTCAGCCTGGGTCTGTACCAGTGGAGCGAGGCAGTGATCAGGAGGGTCAGCAGGCTGTGGGACATCAGAGGAGGAGCGATGGTCCGACACCAAGTCCACGTCCTGGTCACTCCTCGTGTCGTGGTGAGAAACACCTCGTATGGTCCGACTCGTTCTGGAAACGACCGGATGATCAGTTAGTCTGCGGTTTATTTTTATTCATCAGGTCTGGTCGTTATTCCCATCAGCGTCCGTCTGTGTTCTTCCCTGTGGCTGCAGGAGGAGGCGAGGAGACATTTTAACTGTCCCATCCTTGAGGGAATGGAGCTGGAGAACCAGGGAGGGACTGGAACTGAACTGAACCACTGGGAGAAGAGACTCCTGGAGGTGAAGACGTTGTCTCCGTCTAACTTGGTGGAAAACAGCAGAAACAGGCTTTTATCCTTGCTTTTGTCGTTTTCCTTTCCTTCCTCAGAACGAGGCGATGACGGGCTCCCACACCCAGAACCGGGTGTTTTCCCGGCTGACACTGGCCATCATGGAGGACAGTGGCTGGTACCAAGCCAACTACAGCCTGGCTCAGAGGCTGGACTGGGGCCGTGGCCTCGGCTGTGACTTTGTCTTGAAGAGCTGCAAGTTCTGGATGGACAGACAGAGACACAGGTCACAGTAACGCTCGTTGCTAACGTCTCACGATCACAAAGAACATCTACTCTGATCATGTTAAAGCTCCCAGCACCAAACACACACACACACAGGCTCTTTTTGTCCGTCATGTTTGCGGTGTGTTTGTGCTTGCAGGCGCCACGCCGTGACTCCGTACTGCGACACCGTGCGAGCCTCTCCTCTGCAGCTGACCTGCAGACAGGACCAGCTGGCCGTCGCTGTCTGCAACCTGCAGAGATACCCACAGGAGCTGCCGCCGGAGTACCAGGTGTGCACACAGCACATCAGAGTTTAAACTGGGACCTGCCCCGGAGTCATCCTCACCAGTTCATCCTTGTGTGTGTGTGTGTTTGTGTGTGTCAGTACTTCGAACGGATCCCAGACGTGGCTGTCGATCAGCTGCCGTTCTTCGGCGGAGCTGTGGAGATCGCTGACTACTGTCCCTTCAGCCAGGAGTTCAGCTGGCACCTCAGTGGAGAATATCAGAGAAACTCCTACTGCAGAGTGTCTGAGAACCAGCCAGGTAACCCCCACCCACACACACACACACACACACACACACAGCCACACACACACAGCCACACACAGCCACACACAGCCACACACACACACACACCCACAGCCACACACACACACACACACACAGCCACACACACACAGCCACACACACACACACAGCCACACACAGCCACACAGCCACACACACACACACACCCACACCCACAGCCACACACACACACACACACACAGCCACACACAGCCACACACAGCCACACACAGCCACACACACACCCACAGCCACACACACACACACACACACAGCCACACACACACAGCCACACACACACACACAGCCACACACAGCCACACAGCCACACACACACACACACCCACACCCACAGCCACACACACACACACACACACAGCCACACACAGCCACACACAGCCACACACAGCCACACACACACCCACAGCCACACACACACACACACACACAGCCACACACACACAGCCACACACATACACACAGCCACACACAGCCACACAGCCACACACACACACACACCCACACCCACAGCCACACACACACACACACCCACACACACACCCACACACACACACAGCCACACACACACAGCCACACACAGCCACACACACACACACACCCACAGCCACACACACCCACACACCCACCCACACACAGCCACACACACACAGCCACACACAGCCACACACACACACACACCCACAGCCACACACACACACACACACACACACACACACACACACAGCCACACACACACACAGCCACACACACACACAGCCACACACACACAGCCACACACACACCCACAGCCACACACACACACACACACACACACACACACACAGCCACACACACACACACAGCCACACACACACACACCCACAGCCACACACACACACACACACACACAGCCACACACACACAGCCACACACACACAGCCACACACACACACACACACACACAGCCACACACACACACACCCACCCACCCACACACACACACACACACACACACACACACACACACAGCCACACACACACAGCCACACACAGCCACACACACACACACACCCACAGCCACACACACACACACACACACACACACACACAGCCACACACACACACAGCCACACACACACCCACAGCCACACACACACACACACACACACACACACACACACACACACACACAGCCACACACACACACACACACACACACACACACACACACACACACACACACCCACAGCCACACACACACACACACACACACACACAGCCACACACACAGCCACACACACACAGCCACACACACACACACCCACCCACCCACACACACACACACACACACACACACACACACACACAGCCACACACACACACACACCCACCCACCCACACACACACACACACACACACAGCCACACACACACACAGCCACACACACACACAGCCACACACACACAGCCACACACAGCCACACAGCCACACACACACACACACCCACAGCCACACACAGCCACACACACACACACACACCCACAGCCACACACACACACACACACACAGCCACACACACACACACACACACACAGCCACACACACACACACACACACACACACACACACAGCCACACACAGCCACACAGCCACACACACACACACACCCACACCCACAGCCACACACACACACACACCCACACACACACCCACACACACACACAGCCACACACACACAGCCACACACACACACACACCCACAGCCACACACACCCACACACCCACCCACACACAGCCACACACACACACACACACACACACACACACACAGCCACACACACACACAGCCACACACACACAGCCACACACACACCCACAGCCACACACACACACACACACACACACACACCCACAGCCACACACACACACACCCACAGCCACACACACACACACACACACACACACACACACACACACACACACCCACAGCCACACACACACCCACAGCCACACACACACACACACACACAGCCACACACACACAGCCACACACACACCCACAGCCACACACACACACACCCACAGCCACACACACACACACACACACACACACACACACACACACACACACACCCACAGCCACACACACACACACACCCACAGCCACACACACCCACAGCCACACACACACACACACCCACAGCCACACACACACACACACACACACAGCCACACACACAGCCACACACACACAGCCACACACAGCCACACACACACAGCCACACACACACACACACACACACACACAGCCACACACACACACACCCACCCACCCACACACACACACACACACACACACACACACACAGCCACACACACACAGCCACACACACACCCACAGCCACACACACACACACCCACAGCCACACACACACACACACACACACACACACACACACACACACACACACACCCACAGCCACACACACACACCCACCCACCCACACACACACACACACACACACACACACACCCACAGCCACACACACACACACACACACACACACACACACACACACACACACAGCCACACACACAGCCACACACACACCAACACTTCTGTTGGCAAGGTGTCAAACCACTCCACGCGATGGGCAGGGTGAACGTGGCAACAGCCTGACGACAAGATTTGAGAGAGAACGAAACAAGTCGCTTTGGCTGCTGAGAACTTCAACCGTCTTTGTCTCGCCGGCTGCAGCAGGACACGTCTATGTCCTGAGCAGGCTCATGTTCCTCTGTAAGGAGCGATTAGCAACCGTATGACGATTTAGGACAGCGTACAATTTGAGTTACTGAGGCAGGTTCTGTGTGTGTGTGTGTGTGTGTTCAGACTGGTGGAGGAATTATGGAGCAGAGCAGTACGGACCAGACTCTGTGTGTCTGTACCAGAAGTCGGCGTTTGTGATGGAGCAGTGCACCAGGAAGATGACGTACCCCGACTGGGGCTCTGGATGCTACAAGGTGCCGTCAGTCAAATCCTCAGCAGGTGTAAGAGTTTTACGTGACCCGCTCAGACCAGCGCTGTGTCAGGGTCAGTCGGTTTCAGTGGAATCGCTGCCATCTCTCTCCGTGTTGCTGCAGGTGATGTGTTCAGCTCAGGGCCTGACGGTGTTCGTCCAGGATCGCTCCTTCCTGTGCGGCCGTAAGGGGCAGCTGCTCAGCGTCAGCGTCAGGATCAACGACTGGGTGTACAACGGCGTCCTGATCTGCCCCGCCTGCACTGACTTCTGTGCTGACTGTCCGCTGCCCCACCAGCTCCCGCCCATCAACACCTCCAGGAGTAACCCCATTGGTCAGTGTCACCCGCTCCTCATCTGAGGCTTCACGTGGTCAGAAACTAAACCATATAAATCCACAGTCTGCTCTGATGTGTCTCCAAGAAAAAAGCACTTCTGTTCAGAAAGACTGTGGCATTAAAAACTTTGATGACTGAAGGCTAAATGCTAAGCTAACAGCAGTTATAAGTTTTCAGTTTTTATGATGTTATTATATTTTACTCAGTTTTTCCACCTCCATAACAAACCTCCATGGTTTTATGAGTCAGCCCCTGGTGTCCTCTGATTAAGCCCGAATGATGTTTTTGTTTGTCTGTTTGTCTGTTTGTCTGTCTGTTTGTTTGTTTGTTTGTTTCAGACCCGTGCTCCAGTTCTCCAGGTCTGGCTGTCACTCTGTGGCTCCTGCTGCTCAACCTGCTCCCTCTAGTGGCTGGACTGCTGCTCTGCCACTGCAGCTGATAAAACACACACACAAACTAAGAAGCTAAGGTAGCTGGACATGTCTGTGACACGTTCTCACCTGCAGTCCTCTGTACCTTTGGGCTGCAGACGTTTCCTCTTCCCTTTCCACCTTCAAAAAGCATCGTCCTCCCTCCTCCCTTCATTTCCTTCCTTCCTCTGTTCTTGTGTCTGTTTTTTTTCTCCATCATTCCTTCCTCAGGACCTCCACTCTTTCATTCCTCAGTTCATTCCACAAACGAAATAAGGATAAAGCCTCATGTCTTCATGTCTCACCGCTGTCAGGGATCCCTGTGCAGCAGTTAGTCCTCTGGATCCTCCGGGTTTTACCTTCAGATCAGCTCTTTGGCCCGGCGCAGCGGACCGGACGTTTGCTCATGACGCAGCAGAAAACCTGATGGATTCACTCTGGGATCATCCTGCTTCATGAATTCCATCTTTTTTCCTTCATGCTGTGGCGACAGAATCGCTCATCACAAGACGTGAGACGGCGGGTCGTCCCGATTCGAAGCCCATCCCTGTGTCCCATCAGCCCAAAGCAGGAGCGACGTTCAGGAGTCGGACTGCAGAATTGTTTGTGACGGTTTAGGTATTAAAAAGTGCGTTTACAACTTTTAAGCTGAAAGAGCCTCTGAATGAACCAACGTCTGTGTGGATGGCGACCCCCAGTGGCAGCAGGAGGTAACTCTTTATATTTTTTAGGTTTGTAGGATCTTTAAGAAAACGTGTAGTGTAAATATAAATATGAGACGCATCCTGTTTCTTTTTAGCCAGGCGGTGGTGAAGATGATGGATTAAGCCTCCTCCTTACAGGCTGCTTGAGATTAAACCCATTACTAATTTTGCTCTGAGCAGATTTCTGTGATCTGAGTCCTTTGGGTATTTGCTGATTCCGAGTCAGATCTGACACTTCTATTTAAACAGATGTTTATTTAAGATGTTTCACATGTTAAACAGCTCTAGAAATTAAATGTGACGCATCCTTTTTTTTCACGAGCTACTGGATTTTCAGTGATCAGCTGAAAGGAAATTCTCTGTTCACCAAACGCTGTTTATTCCGATAAAATGCGTTTTCAGTGCAGGACTTTCACCTGTAGTCGAGCGTTCTTACAGTGGAGGATCAGGACTTTTATTTTTGTAAAGGATCTGATTGCTTCCTCCGTGCCAGTAACAGAGGCTGTGCTTTGCTTGGGATGTGGGCGCCAGAGATTTAGGGAAGCGATGCTGAGAGACAGCACTGGTCCCAGTCCACGGTGCTTACTGTGAAACGGTGACTCCAACACCTGAGCACTGAGCCGGTGTCTTTTTTTTACCTCAGCTGCTTGAGCCAAATGAGAAATGACCTTTGACCCCAGACCTTTGCTTCTGGGGTCAAAGGAAGATGAGATTTTTTTTTTTTGCTTGTTTGTTTTGCGAAGCCGTGCAGAGACGATCGTCCTCGGTGTGACGCAGGCAGCTGAGAGATTCAGAGACGTGATAATTCAGGAAAAACCGTGCGTTCGTGTGAAAACACCCGGGGGTCGAGGGGTTTCGTTCCAAAATGTTTCCTACGATCCCCGGAGGAGGAACACTTTCATTCTCTCCAGAGGATGAACCCTCTCTGTCTTTAACACCACGAGCCGCCTACAGCTTCTTTTAGATTTGCGTGTTTAGAGTGGAAAAACTGGAAAGTGAGGAAAAGAGTTTCCTCTTGTCTGAGGCGGAACAGACGCAGGAAGGTTGATAAAAGTAAAAGTGACTTTTAGTTTTCAGACAAAAGAGAAAGGAAGAGATGAAAACCAGGTCCTGAGATGAAACCGCGAAGGATCTGGTTCGGTGTTTTAAAGGTCCGTTGTCTCCTCAGTCACGTGTGTCGGCTCGTGTTGGCGTCAGCTTCGGAATGACTCTTCGTCGTCGATTCAGATGAAACGGCAGCCGACGGGTCGTAGTTTCAGATGAAAAGGCTTCTGCGCCGCGTTTGCACTAAACCATGAGAACTGGCCTTAACGTGAAAGGATTCAGTGTTTGGCTGCGTTACACGGAGAGAAGACTTGTTGTCGCTGTTATTTATCGAAACCCATAAATGTAGTTTTATATCAGCGTCACGTGTGTCACGTGTCTATCCGTGTTCCTGAAGATGTTAACAGGAAGTTAATGAGCTGCTGATTTAAACAGACATTGGCTGATTCTGATGGATGAGATGATGGTTGTTAATGTAACCGATGACTGATGCACTGTTGAGCTTTGAGAGGAAGCTGATGTCACCTCTGTCCACCTGGACTGTGTGTTTTTATTTATGTTTTGATGTTTACTGTGATGAGCATTGAAACGGAGAAATCTTTTTATGCAGCCGTGCGTCTGCGGAGACACGCGGCCCGTCCCTTCAGCATCAGCTGATCTTTGTCTTTATTTGATCTGTTTTTTTTAGACAAAGGGCTGCTTTGTAAGACAAATCGAGACCGAGACATTTGTCAAAATAAAAGCTGTCTGTGTCCCACAGACGTCTGTGTTTTGTCTTGTTTAAAAGCATCGAGAATCAAATGCATTACAAATTCAGTATATCAAGAATTCTTAGATTTACTGGGATGTTTTTACAACCAAACTCCAAAAAAACTTTATTAAAACATTTGAACATTTTTTGAAACAGCCAGTCACGGCCTTCGTTAGCATGTTCACAGGATCCTTCTTTACACTGGCTATCGCTCAGTCTCCTGCACCTGAGCTGCATATTACACACACACACATTAGCAACAGCTGCTGATCTTAATTGGTCCGTTAAATAAAATCCACTCAGCCAGAACTTTAACAGTGCAGTTAACGTTTATTTGACATCAGTATTAACATGATTTTAAACAGTGGAACACAAAATACAAATTGTGCAACATAGCGTACAGGTTTAACAGTCATTATTCACCATGAGAGGCTCTGTTAAACATTTCACTTTAATATAGTGTGATTATAAAATGAAGGGATTTATTTTCCACCACAAACGACGCAGTCGCCTCGTCTGTGGTGGTGCTGTGTCTCTCTCAGTCTGGGGGCCCTGTAAAGGACGAGTGGAGGCCCATTTCCTCATAGTCCCTCCGTGGGTATCGGTGACTGACGACGTCCCTCCTGTGGGTTCGTCTCACCTGCCGGATTTCTGGCCCCGTTCTGCCGTTTCTTTGATCCACACGAAGCCCGCCTGGGTGCCGAAGTTGAGTCCGTCTCTTACGTGGGAGAAGAAGAGTGCGGGGTGACAGGAGGTGCAGGGCGTCACGCTTGACCGGTCCGTCATCGTTGCGTCGTCGTGGATGTGTTCGGGCAGGATCCCGCCGCTCTGGAGGAGGATTCTGGGACAAGAAATGCGATATGTAATGATAAAACCTGTAGCACGTAGCTGACGTGAAACCAAAACACTTTTCCATCTTACTTTTAATTATCCATTCACACACCTTTAACCTGCCTTTAACTCCTACGTCCATCTGTTATAATATTTAATATAAAGTCACACCTGAAAAAAACAAACCCTTTGTACTATGTTCTGCTCTCCTGGTCTGTACCTGTTGGCGAGGCGGATGTTGACATGCGGCCTGGCTGAGTCTGGGTCGGGGACACAGTCCGGGTGAATGCGGATGAAGTCCAGAGCCTGCTCCCTCTCCAGGGTGAAACAGCATGCCCCCACCGACGGTCCCACCGCCACCACGATGTCGCTCACCTGGCAACCCAGCTCTGTTACCATGGCCCCCACCGTCGCCATGGCAACCCCCATCAGGGTCCCTTTCCAACCTGAGGATGAGGAGAAAACGATCAGGGAGGATGGAGCCTTAAGTCTACGTCCTCTTTTTTTTTCTTTATGTCAGATTTTTCACACATGAAAAGATGAAGCCAACTTTCTTACTTACTCTTTATTATTATTATTATTATTAACAAAAGAAAGAAGCAAAGATCTGCAGCCTATAGTACAGTAAACCGAAACACCCACCTGCATGAGCAGCTCCAATGGCCTTTGACACCGGATCGGCAAACAGGATGGGCATGCAGTCCGCTCCTGGAGACCCTAGAACAACCCCAGTCTGATTGGTCACGATCCCGTCATAGCTCGAAGGCTCAGCTTTCCCCACAACCCAAACGTCGCTGCCGTGGTTCACCTGCAGGGAAATAAGAAGGGACACGAGACAAATACGAGAGTTTGCAAAGCAGATATTTCTTCTGTGTAACATTAGTTAGAAAATGTTTATAAAATAACAGCCCTAATGTAAATGTTTCGTTATGTTCTAACAGCTTGATCCATTAGGGGGAAGTATACACAAGAGAACAGTCAACTGTCCCTTCACATGTCCTAGCAGGAGAAGCATGGATTCAGATGTCTACGTGCGGCCTGTGACCTGGTGCTGAGCAGGAGAACTCATGTGGAGACGGGTCAGTACCTTGACGAGGCGTAGCGGCTTGGGGTGGAAACCAGCATGGAGGGCCAGGCGGCGTCTGTTCTCCATCACCACGGCCCCGGGGTCCCTTCTCCTGCTGCTGCTGAACAGATTCAAGGAGGACAGGGTCGGGATGTAGGACACACCGCCCGTACGGGTACTGAAGCCATGACCGAAACAGTCTAAGACACAGGAAGAGAATGTGATGAACTGCTGACAGTCACACCAATATCCATTTAAAAATCAGTCAATTTAATCGGTCCTTTCTCGTCAGGACATGGACACTTTGTTTTATAGCAATGTCCTCAACAGGTTACAGCAAGGAAAACAACAGTAATGAGGACAGAGTCAATCAGACTCAGTCAGTGTGTTAAAGTATTTATTCATATTTTACCAGGCGGGGTAAACACTAAAGTGATAAGAAAAGCATAATTAAATTGGCAGATACTTGAATGGGGTTTGGTATTGGTACGGTATGGAAAGATTCCTCTCTTTCAGCTTACAATGTCTTTTTAATTAAACCGACCTGGAATCAGTGTTGATCTCAGCACCATGATGTCTCCCTTCAGTGCAGGTAGCCGCTGCAGAAACGCCGACACTTCTTCATGGACACCTTCACCAGGTGAGTCCGTGTGGGCGGAGCCTGTGCGGCTCGGGCAGGTGAGGTCATCGGATCTAACTTTGTAATCAAACGTGTACACGGACGTAAAAAGCTGCTCCTGGTACAGAGCCAGCACCTCTCGACCCCGAAGGGTCGTGAGAACCGTAACGGAGCTCAGGTCCAGCTGGTCCACTGTCTGCTTGAACCGGTACAGACACTCCGCGGTGGAGCCGGAGTCCAGGACATGCACGCTCTTGCACGAGCTCAAAAACGGGTCCGAAAAGCCGTTTTTCTCCCTTTCTTCCCGGTAACGTTTCACGCACAGCAGAAACACGTGCGAGTCGGATGCAGATATGTCCAGTAGGGACGAGCCGGCGCATGTTGGACAGCAGCTGTGCGTCAGATCCACCAGCACGGCCTGACACATCGCAGACAGGTGTCTACAGCTCGGAGCACGGAGGGAAGCTGCAGCCGTCCCGCCCTTCGTGTGGCAGGAGGAACATGTTTGACAGCTGAAAGAACCCAGAAACTACAGCGGACTCTGGACTTCCTGCATCGCGGCCCCGCAGCGTCGCTCCGCCCAGACTGGAAACTCCTCACACTAGTGTGGAAGTTTTCTACTGAGCAGCTTCCTCGATTTCTGCTGACTGCTGCACGAACAGGAAGTTTAGCGAGGTCAAAGTGAGCTGATGAGGCACGTTAGAATTGTGGATGTGCTTTAACAATGCACGGGCTGCTGCAGCCTTCCTCTGAGACGCTGCAGAATAAAGCCACGGGACACATGCACGAAGGCTGTAAACTAATGCGTGACTCTTTTTGGTTTAGTGCACGAATTCATGCTTTCACCTGACAGCGGGTCCGGTTAAAAACGGCTGCGAATGGACATTCATTAATTTATGATCCAGCATGCATCTACTCACGTCTAGTAACCTGACCTCAGTTTATCATTAAATTGATGGATATTTGAATAGAGTTTGTTATGGGTTCCTCTGATATTGTCATTCAATTGGTAGATATTTGAATGGAGTTTGGTATGGGTTCCTCTGACATTCTCATAAAATTGGTAGATATTTGAATGGAGTTTGGTATGGGTTCCTCTGACACTCATAAAATTGGTAGATATTTGAATGGAGTTTTGTATGGGTTCCTCTGATATGATCATAAAATTAGTAGATATTTGAATAGAGTTTGGTATGGGTTCCTCTGATATGATTATTCAATTGGTAAATAGTTGAATGGAGTTTGGTATGGGTTCCGCTGACATTATCATTAAATTGGTAGATATTTGAATGGAGTTTGGTATGGATTTCTCTGAAACCTGGACGTTCTCAGAGAGAAAATAGACACATCATATGCAAGCCAAAGAAAATGTATTATACATATGGAATCAAGTAGATGCAACAGTCTCACTGGCTGTAGAGTAAATGTACAAGCAGTGGTGGACGGTAACACACTCCACAGCATTGCTTTGACAGATCATCAATGTAACCATCAATGACCAAACCAGAAATTACATTTAGCTGCTTTCAGACAAAAATGTCTGTAGTTTTGTCTGAGTCATGGCAGTAAGTCACCTGACTCAGTGACACAGCTAAATGGAATGCAGCCATGCTGAGTCTTACACCAAATACACCTGTGCTTTTTCCTTCTGTGACAAGTCAAATTTCTGCAGTGAAAACATGTACATGATAAAACTGGTAGATATTTGAATGGAGTTTGGTATGGGTTCCTCTGATATTATGGTTCCTTTGTGTTACACAGTGTGTGTAACAAAGGACACGGACCTTAAGTTCAGACTTGTTTGTGAGAACAGAAAACTGATTGTGTATATTCCATACGAGAGAACCCAACTAAAGCTGCAACACACTGAAGTATGAAGTGTTTTACACGGACTCATCAGTTTCTCCTCACAGTCAGTGTGATCTGCATATTAAAACCTTACAGCTCAACATAAACTGCTCTCATCTGTCTGCTGTGAATCATGAGGAATGCGGGAAGTTGAACTGATCTCTTTACATGTGTGAGCATGTACAGCTGTGTGGGTGTGTGTGTGTGTGTGTGTGTGTGAACCTACCACCTGATGAGCTGAGGATGTAGGAATTTCCCAGGGCTGTTTGTGAACCACAGTGTCAGTGGTTTAAATCAAACTCAGCCAAAATAAAACAATAGCCCGTGGAGAGAAAAACCGTTTCCACTGATCGAGCGCCTCTGATTGGTAGATAGCGCAGCGGTGGAAAGACCAGGCCAGACCACAGTGAGCTGTGTGACAGATCGGTATCAGTGGCTCATCCATTAAAGCTGAATCCAGAGATTTGTGGCTTTAAGAACTTGTGTGGATGAAATTTGCTTTGGAACAAAATCTCTCCGTTCACTGGAAACTGAGGAGAGTTGTCACTGTGCAGCTGGGACTGAATCACTGGAAGAGCTAATGCAGCAGCTGTTGGGGAAATGCTGTCTCTCTCCTCCCCGACTTGATTAATAAGAAGGGATCACTGAACCTCAAATTCTTCAATTTAAAATACACTTTATTCATACAAAGTATATATGGGTAATTCAGATGCAGATATCTGGAGACCTGTGACACACACACTGTACCTTCTGTCACAGATCTAAAGAAACAGTTCAGAACAGCTCATTATATATCGTAAGTAATCCCCCCCATTGCACACCAAGAATCTGACCCCTGGGTTCAATTACTTTACAACTGTTTACCAAACCCTTTTACAGTTTATGACTAGGGGTGTAACGATACACAAAAATCACGGTTCGATACGTACTTCAGTTTTGAGGTCACGGTTCGGTTCATTTTCGGTACAGTATGGGAACAAAATGCAAAACCTAAATTTGCTGTTTGTAAACCAACAATTTATTGTAACATACAAACAGGAAAATAAAATAACTGCAAAGTGCTGCCTGGTAACAAATTAAATAAAATACTCTCAAATAAACAACAAATGTATGAAATATTATAAAAAATGAATTCCTTTTAAGTTTACCCAAGTAAAGCGCAGCACTGACAGTTCCAGCATGAAGCCCTGTTCAGTTTTTGACAAGTCTTGGACAACAGAAGATTTAGCTTGTTCATAAAGGCTTGGTATTATTTTCTGGCTGAAGTGCGGACGAGTGGGTACTTCATACCGGGGCTCAATCACCTTTAGCATGTATTTAAAACCAGCATTTTCAACAACTGAATATGGTCTTAGATCCGCTGCTATAAAAACCCCAATGGCTGTTGTTATAGCTTTGGCCCGATCTGAATTACCAGGGAGAGGCTGCTTGAATGCTGATGCCAGCTGCGTTTGCACTAAGGTGTTCCTTTTTCTTGTAGCGGTGATATTTACACTCGGGTGGTGTCGTTTCAGGTGAGTTAGCATGTTTGTCGTGTTGCCGGAAACGTACCCGATTTCAGCTGAACAGTGTCGGCACACCGCTCTCGTCTTATCCACCTGCCTTTCTCCATTGCAATATTTAACTAGGAAGCCAAAGTGTTCCCAAGCAGGCGACTTTAGCGACAGGGAAGGTTCTTCAAGCTCCGGTTTAGCAGTAGCCATTATGCACACGGCCTGCAAGTGTACCTACACGTGTAGCGGCAGAATGTAACCAAAATACACACAACGTGAACTCACCCGTGCACAGCCCTGTACCGAATTGAACGTCCCGTACCGAAACGGTTCAATACAAATACATGTATTGTTACACCCCTATTTATGACACCATTTGCAGGTCAACCTTGCATGACCTAACACAACTGGTCGGACAATCAAAAACTTAGCCTTCCTATGACCCCACACAGCGGCGTTTTTATAGTCGCTTCTGAACCAAACCTGCAAGTACCTTTGGTCTCGGCCTGCGTTTGGTCCAGGCCTCTGACAGTAGTTAGCTCTGCTGAAGAAGTCTCAGCAGTGTACCAACACTGACATCAGTTTGTGTTTGTCCTTTACCTGGATAGTGCCCATGTACAGAGGAGGAAGGCGTTAGACCTTTGCTCGGAGGCACCAGCAGGGGACGCCACATAACCAGCTCAGATTTTCAGTCTTCACCAGCTTCACAGTGCTCAAACATCTGTCCATCGTCTGTCCTGTGCTCTTCCAGGCTCCTGGACAGGAAGTGAACAAAGAAGTGAATTCTACTCTTTAACTTCACATCCTGGTTTTGTTAGATTTTTTGTTCTGTCATGAAACAATGACTCCAAACAAACTGCTGCCGGGGTCAAACATCTCCTCCGCTTCACTGGACACATTCACATTTCTTCAAGTCTCTTAATACAGGACTAAATTGCCCATATGCAAGTGTGTCCTTTCCCCTGGGTGTTTTGTGTCATATACATGTTTTCGAGCGTTGTATTATTGTTGTTCAGCCTTCACAGTCCTGATAAGAGAGGAAGGAGCTGATGTGAATGTTGATGTGCTGGTCTGAGTCTCCGTCATTATCTCTGTGCAAAGCGATGAGCTTCAGGAGCAGCAGCGGTTTCGCCTCACAGGTTATCTACAGGCTAAAGTGCCTGGTGAAGGTTGGAATGTGAGTGTTGTTTAAAGACAACTGGGGGAAAAATTTGTGAAACTGTCCTTTAATCTGTGATTGGATCTCTGCTGAACGGCTCTGCTGAATCATACACGGAGCAGGAGCATACGGCATGTTTTAGAGGCCACATCCAAAATCAGGTCATGTGACATATTGTCACACAACATGCCCTGCTGCAGCTTGAACCCCCCGGTGGAGGTTTTTCTGTTTTGCCGCCCCGGCTGCTTCTGGGACTGACGCTCAGTGTGTGTGTGTGTGTGTGTTCTCCTGCTGCACAGGAATTTATTATTAGCCCTGCATTATTCTCCAGAGAGATTCACTCTGGTGCTTATAGTCGTCCGCTC
Organism: Toxotes jaculatrix; assembly: GCF_017976425.1. NCBI lineage: Eukaryota > Metazoa > Chordata > Actinopteri > Toxotidae > Toxotes > Toxotes jaculatrix. Next base: position 852,099 of record NC_054408.1, on the reverse strand, counting down.
TGTCGGTTTTAACATCCCAGACTGACATTTGAAATGTGGCTCTGTGCTATTAGGAAACACAAAGAGTACTTTTGATGTTAATTAAAAAACACAGGGCTGCATGTCTGAACGTAGTATTCTGATAAACTCTTTGACGCTGTATCTCACGAGTCGCTGGTGGTTGAAGTTTTCCTCTGGTTCTGTTTTGTTCATGGGGCAGAGATGTTTACCTGTAACCTGAATAATAAACATGGATCCTGAATATGAGTTTCTGAAAAAACAAAAGTGATTTAAAAACGTGATGCTCTCGATCAAAGTGAATCAGTTACAGTAAAACAGCTTTGACTTCTCGGGGCCACCTGAAAGCATATAGTACTGCAGGGTCCCCCTTTACCTGAAGACATGGTCCCAGTTTTACAAACACCACCAGCAAACATGGGTTTCAGCAGTGAGGATCACTTCCGCGTTCAAAAAGCTGCAGTTCCTCAGCTGCCGCTGGGGGCTGGATCCAGAAGTGAGCAATTCTCCATTGACCCCCATGTTAAAATAGCCAACTTTACAGCCTGAAAATCATATTTACAGCCTGGTACATTTTTTGTTTTTGGTCTCTATTGATAGTTTCTACCTCCGTGACAGTGACTGTACTAACCGACCGTCGAAGGAGTCTGTGTTGCAGTTTTTTCGGTAAGTAAATTTCTCACTATTTTACCTAATTAGCATGTATTAGCATATTTTGCCGCTAGCTTATGACTTCATTGCCGATCTCTGGTCGCTGCTGATACAGATAGAGGACCGGAGCAGCTAATGTTAGGAACGCTGCTGCGATGTGTTCCGTGCTCTCAGAGTCCGTTTATTGTGTGAATACGAGGCTACAATTTTATTTGGTCTCATTTTTCTGTTTAAAAAGTCCGACATTGCATGGACAGAGCAGCTCCGTCAGTCAGCGGCTGCCGTTGTTTGTGTGCGGCTGTAACTGTAAGTGGATAGTGGGTGGAGGCAGCGGTGAAAGCCGGTAAATATTAAATATTAAATATATAAATTTATTATTATCATTATCATTATGTTTGTTGTTATCATTAATAATAATGACAATAATAATAATGTTTTTAACGTTTTAATATATTTTGTTAATTACAGTAATAATGATTGTTTCACAGTTAAATAATAGACGTGAAATAAATTTCCCCTCACGAGTTGTAACGTTAACGTTTAAGATGAGTTTTGGCGGATTTTTTTGGGCTTTATTTCTTATGTAGTATGACCGCAATAAAATATTAATTGTTATTTCAAGAGCTGTGGCGTTATAGTTTGTAAGGAACTTACCTTCAGGTACGAGCGCTCGCTCTGTGTCGCGGCACGGGTCGGACTCGGGGATTGTCGTGTGGTGGATGTAGCTGCGTGTAGCTGCCGCTTAGCTTATTAGCCTAGCCGGTGATTAGCCTTAGGCTAGCTTGGTTGCTCCGAGCTAAGTGGGCGGGTTCTCGGCCGGCTGACCCGTAGAGTAACCGCCTCTCCGCCACATATGGAAAGTACACTCCCACTAAAATCCAAGATGGCGCAGCTCCAATGTCCATGGTTTGGTTACAAAACCGACTCCCCGAAACCAATGGGTGACGTCACGGGTGCTACGTCCATGTTTTATACGCCAGTCTAGCGCCCGCCCTGCAAACGCCATTGGTCGGCTGGCTGAGTGTCGGCGTTTTCTCATTGGCCGTTACGCTTTCAAAGTGAATTGGCGCGAACAGCAGGGGGCGTGTACAGGTAGTGCGACGGTCAAGTTGGCGTCTTCCTCTGTAGACCGACCGAACTATCAGCCGCTTTACTGACTTTTTTTTAATGAATTCATATTTATTTCTTTGAAACGCACGTGAAGACAAATCTTAGCTACGTTCTGTTTTAGAGTCTTCGGTGTTTCCCTTCGCGCGCGAGGTCAAACTTTCCCTCCACAGACGACGCACCTTGTCTGAGTCTCATTCACCTGACCACAGGGACCACAGCTGCGCGAGCCTCTGACGCTCCCTCCGATCATTTCACAGGTAAATACACCTGAAATCACAGCACAGCCGCCGTCTGTATCTGGAACATCAGGATTTTAGTTCCGGTCTCTGTTTGTGGATGAGAGCAGGTTAAACAGCTGTTTCCTGTGGCCTGAGTGAAGCTAACGGAGGTGGCTCCAGCCACGCGCTTGGGTTTGACCTGGTCTCGTTGATACACAGTCTCTAAGCTCTATTGCATTTGACATTCAACCACGCCCACACCGATGATGTCACAGAAATATTTATTACTGTCAGTGACGTGTTCCCGGTGTCATAGAGTTTATGATAATGTCTGATTGGTTTATTGAGTCAAACAGAAAACGCTGCGCCGTCGCGGAGCCTTCCTGTCCGTCTGTCTTTGCTTTATTTTATTTTGTTTATTTAATGCCATAACCCATTTCCCGCCCCCTCACCGCTGTCCCAGGCTCCACCGGTCGGTACCCGCTGACTGAGACCAGACCCGAGCGCCGTGCACGGCGCTCTCTCGGGGACGCGCTCCCGGGTTCCGTCCTACCGGAGGCAGCGGCTCGGTGAGATGCACCAGAGCGCCTGAGAGGAGACGGAGACAGACGGAGGACTGTCTCCAGCCTCACCTACACCGGGATTTATTAACGCCCAGATTCCGGAGCTCGTGTCGGATCCACTCCCCCCCCCGCTCCCCATCTGAACCGGTGAGTAGAAGTCAGCTTTGACCGTAGATGCGTTTTGTTTTCCCGGCTGATGACACGCTCCTGTCAGCCTGCTGAGCGCGGTACAGTCGCTCAGTCCATCACACAAACACCCTCCATCCGAGCCCAGCACTCAGAGGAGGGGGGGGGGGGGGGGGGGCTGTGGTGTCTTTATGATGTGTCCCCGTTAGATGAAGGAGCCTCGTCCTTAAGTTGATGTGATGCGAGTGGCTGGAGTGTGTGTGTGTGTGTGTGTGTGTGTGTGTGTGTGTGTGTGTGTCCATCCTGATGCGATGACCACACACTGTGTTGTGTTCGATTTAACGCTGTGAACGCGCTTCTGCTGAGTTTATGGTTTAAAAGTGTCAGAACCGCCGCGTTCACCCTCACACAGAGGAGGTCCGGCTGAAGTGTGTCCCTGCTCGGGATCCATGTGTAGTAACAGGAGAGAAGAGCGCCTGAGTGAGGGGCTGAGACCCGCGTGGGGCTTTGTTCAATTTCTGTTTGCGCTTCTGCTTCTAGAAAACCATGTAAGAGTCCTCAGGTTTCCACGCGCTCACAGCTGTAATGAGAGCAGCTTCATCGCAGATACAGATGTTTCCCCACTCTGCACTTCGCACCTGATACAGTGTGTGTGGCTGATGGCTTCCTGTGTGTGATGTGGTGGGATGTGTCTGCTGCTGCTGCTGTGATGGGGGGGGGGGGGGGGGGTGGTGTGGTCTGGTGGAGGAGAGGATGTCCTTCATATCCAGTCACCTTGACGACCCTTCAGCACCAGGCAGAGCTGTGTGTGTGTGTGTGTGCGTGTGTGTGCGCGCGCGCGCGCGCCATTGTTACGCTCACACGCTGCAGCCTGCTTCCCCAGTACTGAGCTCAGTTATAGTCTTGCGAGGACATCATGAATGAAGACAGTCATAGAGGATTAAAACACACACAGATCCACTGTGGTCCTCCGCAGGCAGCAGACAGCACAGGGACAAACACATACATCCCAATAATTAAAAAGCAGTACTCAGAGCGGTGACGTCCTCCTGCTCTCAGCTCACTTCATTATGTAAATCAGGTTATAAATCAGTGAGAAGCGTCGTTTCGGGGCCACTGTGAATGTGCTCTGTAATAGGCTTAAAGGAAGGTTGTTCCACATGCAGCCGCAGAGGAAAGAAACCAGCCGTCAGACGAGTGAAGCTGCCTCTGGTTACACTGACGTGACGTAATCAGTGAAAGGTAATAAATAAATGCATCAAATTATCTTAGAAATCAGAGAGAAACTTAATACAGCTGACCTTTTACTCAGCTGTTAGCTGTGATTTCAAATGATGTGACTCTGTTTACTATATATATATATATACACTAATTCATACAGTTTTATCTTCAGTCATGTGACATATTAGCCAGTGAGGTGTGCGGATGTGTGAATTCGTGGAAGGGGTTTGTCCATGAGAGGGATTTTAAATCCTTCGACATGATTGGTGGTCGTTCAGAAGCTAAATCTGTCTTCGGTGATTTTTAAGACTCCTTTAGCCAATCGGTGTCCTCTGCCTGGCCAGGTGTCTTTCACCGCTGCTCGCAGATAATTTCTCACATTGACACACACGCTCTAATTTTCAGTCTCACATGCAGAGAAAATGCTGCAGTGTTAAAGGGGAGCAGCGCTGCAGCAGCAGCAGGCTGAGCTGGACCAACACAGAGTTCAGCCACTGAACTTATTTTGTGTCTTTTTTTTTTTTTTTACTTTCCTGTAAGAAATATCAGCTGTTCCCTTCATAAAGAGGGTCGGTTCCAGGGGCCCCATGACTCCTGGAGCCCCTTGGCCTGTGCCTGGTAGGCCCCTTCAGTAATCCATCCATTATTTGTGCATTTGACAAATAAACCTTTGGATCCTTGACAAACTGCAGCAGCAGCAAACAGAAAGTTTAATCACTTGTTCGATGCCACAGATTCTCAGCTGTTTATTAAATTATAGAAACAGGGTGAAGTTCGCACCTGCTGAGCTCTGAGCGGAGCAGCTCGGTGTCTGAGCACACCTGACTCATAAACACGATGCTCTTGGTAACACATCGCCCGGGCGACCTCAGCACCATGGAGAGGAGCAGGGTTCATAACAAACACTTCCTGTTACCTGACAGGTGAGTGAGTCTCCACACATCAGCCAGCTCTGAGCTGAAACCGCTGCCTCCATGGACAACAAGTCCATGGCCCGAGACCAGGCTCACGTCCAGAGTCCACAGCAGCTCTTTGGTTGACCACCACAGACTCTTTCAATCATTACATGCCAGTCCACTAATCGTTTCAGCTGTGTTCTGATGATGTAATAATCAGTCAGCGGTCAGAGTGTAACCCGGGCGGAGTGGATCTGCTTGTCCTGGGCAGATAATGAGTGACGATAAAACCGTGATTCCCACGAGGCAGAGGAAACGCCGACACCACTCATCATCATCATCATCATCATCATCAACAGACAGCTTCTCTGTTGTCTGGAGGCAAACAGCCGGCTGTTACATCATGAACTGACAGGACGGTTTGACTGCTAAGCATCAGCACTGGAGTCACTGCAGCAGAATCTGACACCCACCCCCCCACTCTGCCCCTCCACCCCGCCTCCCCCACCCCTCCACCCCGCCACCCCCCGGCTCCCGGGTGCTGAGGCTGTGTGAGGTTGCTTTGGTCCGACGGCTGAGGGGGATTAGAGCGGCTGCGGCGGCTACGTAACCCGCCAGATTTCCCCGCAGGCCTGTGTGGTTGTCAGGGAGAGCGTGGCTGAGTTCTCAGAGGAGAGAGAGAGGAAACAAAACAAACCGGCCTCCGTCAGCACAGAGACACAGGATCCTCCCCAGTCCTCAGACCGGGCTGGAAGCCTGCTCAGCCTTCTCCTGTTGTGATTATGTTTTATGCATCTCATTACACCGCGTGGCAAAGGCAGCCTGTCGGCTCCTGTAATGCGATTATCCATCCTCTCCGTGTCTTCGGCAGATTCTTCCATGCTACCTCACAAACGCTAATTGACCCCACGCTGCAGCGCTCAATGGGGACGGCTGTCGCTAATTGCGGTGGTATTTTGAGATACGGTGGGAGCATTAGGCTGCGTTCCACCACAGGAGGAATTATTCGCTGGAGATGACTCCACGAGCATTTATGTGCGAGCCAGAGTCTGTGTGTGTGTGTGTGTGTGTGTGTGTGTGTGTGTGTGTCTGTGTGTGTCTGTGTGTGTGTGTGTGTGTGTGTGTGTGTGTGTGTGTGTGTGTGTGTGTGTGTGTCTGGTTTTCATCACACTGTGGGGACCCAAACCAGACATCCAGGTGCTCTTTGTTTTTGGGATCAGGGTTAGACTTAGGGTGAGGTTCAGAACAAAACATTCCAATCACACGTGACAGGAAGCGTACTTGTTTTGGTCATTTAAGACCATCAACGTCTTGTTGTTGTCTTATTGTTTTTGAATGGAGACAGAAGCAGTGTGACAGTCTTCTACACTACGAGGTTAGTGCGTGTTTTCAGTGTGTTTATAGTGAGTCAGGTTTAACCTGCAGGAGTTTCTGAAGCCTCCTCTAACCTGTGTTAAATAAACGTCTTCACAGCGTCTCCCGATGTCTCTGCTGCGGGGGAGGGGAGGTCTTATGCTCTGTCCCTGTCTCCTGGAAATTCTGTTTATATACAACTAGTTTGAAACAGTCACTGTAGTATGTAGGTTGGGGAAAGATCCTGGGTTCACAGTGACCAGCCCTCTCTGCAGGCACACATGCCCCCTGTAATGCCCCTGTAACCATCATGCATCTGCAGTGTCAGTCTGTAGATCAGAGCACGATACATTGCATATTGTTCCCAACACATCTCGTCAAGTGCAAACACGTGTACATGATATTATAAAAACAGAGATCAGGGTGGAGTTTTTTGTGTGAAACATCCCTTTATGGTTAGACGTGAAGAGGAGGGGGAGGGGGAGGAGGGGGAGGGGGATCGGTTAATTGAGTATTTGTGACTCATCAAAGGAGCCCCTCCCATCAGAGTGATGGAGGAAGCAGAGCAGCCGGACGGGGAAGAGCTGCTGTGACCGAAGCGCTTTCTAATTCACACAATGGCCTGTGTGTGTGTGTGTGTGTGTGTGTGTGTGTGTGTGTGTGTGTGTGTGTGTGTGTGTGTGTGTGTGTGTGTGTGTGTGTGTGTGTGTGTCTGTCTGTGTGTCTGTCTGTGTGTCTGTGTGTGTCTGTGCGTGTGTCTGTGTCTGTGTCTGTGTGTGTGTGTGTGTGTGAACAGTCAGCAGCTGTGTATTGATCCAGAGACGCAGGATTCAGACGGACTCTTGGCTGTAGAGCATCTTTCTCTGCACAGCCGCTTCTTATTCTGTGTCTTATAAATCAGCCTGAGAACAGTAGAGCAGCGTCTGGACTCAGAGCAACACAGTGCATGTGTTTGTGCTTCCTGTATTTACAGTTCAGTATGTTACAGCTGCTTCGCACAGCAGCCAGAGAGCAGATGTGCTGTCATGACTGCAGCAGTTAGTGACCCCATTTTAATTTGAGGGCTGCTCCAGTGATATGATATAACTCAAGATAAATAACAGTTGAAAAAATCTCGCTCCTTCAGGTTGTGATTTTGAGATAAAACGTGAATCCTCCGCCCTCCGTCGCCGTGCTGCCGTGTTTCAAACAGCAACGCAAAAATTAGCTGCTGATTAATTTTCTTTTGACTAATTCATTCATGTAGAGTTAAAACGATCAGTTTATGGATTAGCCTCAGAACTCACCAGCAGTTTTCAAAATTACTGATTAATATGTTTTTCGACGAATGATTTCAGCTGTATGAAAGACATACATACAGATAAGTGTGTGTGTGTGTGTGTGTGTGTGAGTGTGTGAGTGTGTGAGTGTGTGAGTGTGTGAGTGTGTGTGTGTGTGTGTGTGAGTGGCAGCACATCAAAGGAGCCTCTCCCATCAGTGTGATGGAGGAAGCAGAGCAGCCGGAGGGGAAGAGCTGCTGTGACTGAAGTGCTTTCTAATTCACACAATGGCCTGTGTGTGTGTGTGTGTGTGTGTGTGTGTGTGTGTGTGTGTGTGTGTGTGTGTGTGTGTGTACATGTCTTTCTATGGTTGTGAGGACAAATTTTGGTTTGAAACCATCGATGTGAGGACATTTTGTCTGGTCCTCAGACCTTTAAAGGTTCAGACGTGGTTTTCAGGCTCAGGTTGGACTCAGTGTTAGGGTCAGGGGTTATATCAGTGAGTGTCTCCTCAACTAATGTAAGACAAGATTGTGTGTGTGTGTGTGTGTGTGTGTGTGTGTGTGTGTATCTGTGTGTGCGTGTGTGTGGGGTTGTTTTTTTCTGGCTGCACATCAAGACTGCAGAGGAGAGTGGCAGGAAATAGGATTTACTTCCTGTCGGTGTGAGAGGCAGAACGAGGCGCTCTGCAGCGAAGCCCTGATCCTGCCGTCGGTTCATCTGTCTGTTATTCCCTCCATTTAAAAAAAAAATCGTTTGGCCAAAGATATTCAGTTTTAATGTGACAGAAAACAAGCAAACATTTCAAACCTGAGAACAGAACCAAGATCGTTTGTGCATGTGTGTGTGTGATTTTCCTTCGTATTTCAGCGCTGAGGCGAAGTGATCTGGTGCAGTAATGAGGCTGTGGTCTGCCACTGTGAGAGCTCATTTAAAATCCTGTTTGTGTTGGAGGTGGACTCCCTCCCTCGCTCCCTGACGATGGCGCAGAGTGCTGTGGTTTAGGCCCGGGCAGTGGGGCCATTCCCAGTTTCCAAACTGTCGGAACTGTTCTCAGGAACCAGCTCCAACCGTAACAATGGGCTCCAGGTTTTTAGCCTCAGTGTGTAGGCTATTCATTTATCAGCTGAATCCGCTGTGATCAGCTCCCGTTCGCAGTGAACCCGTGGATGTACACACAGCTCTCACTGGATCACTGTGACACTGAGGGGAACTTAAAAACAGCAGGATTCTCAATGGAGTTCTGTGGATATGAAGAGCTACGACTCTGTGGCTTCACATCACATTTGTGGACGTTTATTCTGGGCGATCTCAGAGAGGAAGATATTCTTTGAAAGTGTACGTCGCACTGACTCTGAAGAAAAGTGTTTCGTGTTTGTGTGTTCAGATCCGACTGAGTCGTGGTTCGGAGAGTCACTGAGATGCTGCAGTGATTTGATGCCTCGGGTTTGAAAGCAATTTAATGGTAATAACTAACTTCCTGTTTTCATAACACCTGCATGCACCTCTCTGTCCCTCTCTGTCCCTCTCTGTCCCTCCCTGTCCCTCCCTGTCCCTCCCTGTCCCCCTCTGTCCCCCTCTGTCCCCCTCTGTCCTTCTCTGTCCCCCTCTGTCCCTCTCTGTCCCTCCCTGTCCACCATCTACCAACAACTGATCGCTCAGAGCAGAGTACGTAAATGATGCATTTGATGCTAAACACGACCCAAAGCTACAGATTCAGTGAGAGGAAAGAGACTGTGTGTGTGTGTGTGTGTGTCTGTGTGTGTGTGTGTGTGTGTCTGTGTGTGTGTCTGTGTGTGTGTCTGTGTGTGTGTGTGTGTGTGAGAGAGGTTTTAGCTGAGGTGTTGTAGATAAGCAGCAGGTTCTTGCTCTTCCCATTAGGCTGGCTGAAGAAGGATGACATGACTTCCATTTCCCACACCCTCTCCCACTCATCACACACACACACACACACACACACACACACACACACACACACCCTCTCCCACTCATCACACACACACACACACCCTCTCCCACTCATCACACACACACACACACACGCTTCATCCAGCCTCTCTCGGGGGTTAAATGCAGGTTAAACATCAAGTGTCTGACACGATGTGTATCTGTGTAAGATTCATTATGGCAGACGAACACATCCATTTCCACTGGCACAGCAGAGCTTTGCTTCAGTGAAGAGCTTTTGTGTCCAGGAGTGTTATGCAGATGTGTGTCTGTGTCTGTGTGTGTGTCTGTGTATTTGGACTTCCTGAGTCCGTCTGGGTCTTGCCGTGGACGGGTTTTGTTTTCCTTTGTTTCGTTCTTCTGCACAAAATAAATACGTTACGTCAAAAGAAAAAACTAAAATGATGGATCAGTGGTCAGAATAGCTGTGTGTGCTTTGAACAGAGAACCTGTCTGTATATGTCAGATTATTCCGGGATCGTTGGAGCGTTTTTATTGGACAGAATTACAGGATTTCCTGTGGTAGTAATGGAGGAACAGTGCAGAATGGGCCTGCGATCAGTAGGTGCTGTGATAACGTTGCCATGGTTTCGGTGAGTCCTGTAGTTTCAGGCTCACGTGTGTTTGTTCAGTCTGAGTTGACCTGTGACCTCGGGCAGGTAATCATCTCCGGCTCCCATCCTCCTCCTCCTCCTCCCGCGGTTTCGTTAGCTTGACGCCACACCCTCCTCTCTGGCTTCCCTGCAGCAGCGGTGACATCAGTGCGACAGCTACGGGACCGGCGAGGACAGTGAGGGATGAGCTTTTATTAAAGAGCAGACTGCTCCGGACAAAGAAGACGGATCGTTACGCCGTCCAACACGGGGGAACAATGGAGGGAACAAGCTGCCTGCAGGCTGCCAGAACCCTCCGTTACACCGACAGCACCATCACATACGCCCTCTGTCTCTCTGCTGCTCTGTCCTAATGAACACACACCAGCTACCCTGGTTTCCCACAGCTGTATTCTTCACTCTGCTGAGTCTCTGCCGGCCTCAGTGAGACAGCTGAGACCAAGCGGTCTGATCGGACCTGCTGGATCCGCCCGAGCGATGCGACGCTGTGGGCCGAGACGGAGCAGATCAAACGTCAGTGTCTTGACTCTGCTGAACGTTGGTAGGACTGGGTACCAAGAACCTGCCGCGATTTCATAAGATCAGAGATCAAGATTCAGCTGCAGCCTTTTCACAGTGTCTCCTCTGTCCACAGCGAATCACCCGAGCAACGTAAAACGGTTCACTCTCTTCTTCTTCATCCTCTTTTCGGTCAGTGAACGACAAACAACGCAGGAAACAGACTGAAACATCAGGCCACGTTTCCTCCCCTGCTAACTGTTAAAGCGTCCGGCCTGATGAGGACGTGCTCTATGAGACAGTCAGGGACAGGGACTTTTGTTTGGGTTGTTAATGTACGAGTGTGTGTGTTTGCTTGCAGAGTGCAGTGTGTGACAGTAATGGCTGCTGAGAGCGTCTTCTGCTCTGATGGTTTCCCTGATAAATGCGGTTGGACAGCCTCTTGTCCCCTGCAGCCACATCTCTCACCACACTACACCTCCCAGAATTCATCTGTGCCCCCCCAGCTCTGCTGGTGACTGCAGAGCAGTGGGGGTTTTTATTCACTCTCCACACACGGTGGGTCCGTAGCGCTTTGAGGTGGTCTCAGGGAGAGTTGGACAGTCAGCAGCGAGGTTACATGCATGGACATCCAGTCCTTCAGGTCAGAGATAATGGAGCCATCCAGCTGCCACTGAGCAACGTTATCATCACATCTGAGTTTTCACTGATTCACTGTCCTTTAGCTGCTTTGGTTTCCACCACGGCCTGGCTGGACCTGCTTGGATTTAAATCTGTTTAATGATGTGAGCTTTTCCACGGTGAAACCAGTTCATCAGCAGTTTTCAGGCGTGTTGGAATCCGGGTGCTCTAAATTTAAAAACCAGGAACAAAATGAAAACCTGATTGTGTACCTTCCCGTTTGTCTCTCGTGTGTTCGAGCTGGTGCTCAGCACATTAAACATGCAGGTTATTTCTGAATTGTTCCTTCGTGCTGCGCGGGAAGCCTCGGCCGTGCCGCTGAGACGTCAGAGCTCATCTCTCAACCTTTACGGCTGAGGAGGGGAGCGGCTGCAGGGGATGGAAAGAGAAAACACAGAGGTTAAATAGGCCACGTCTTTTTCTTCTCCTCTGTTTCTGGCCCCCAGTGTGTGCGAGCCCACTGTCTGTGGTATGTAGAGCATGGATAAGTCACAGTGCAGACTCAGTTAAACTGCAGCTGGTAGATACACAGCTCTGTATAAACCCTAACGCTAAAGTCTGGACTCTTCTTTCTCATTTGCAAAACATTCAGTTGTAGTGAAGTGTCACTCTCTGCGTGTCTCTCTACTTCAGTCCACTGACTTGGTTCTTTACGCCCCATTTTATTCTTGATGTTTGTATAGTGCTTTTTCCTGCACTGCATTTATCAATTTATCTGTTCAAATGATCAATATTTCACTAAAAATCAGAGAAAAGTCCAAACACTGAAAACCGATCAGTGAATCCGAGCTTTGTCTTTTCTTCTTTCCCATGATTCATCTGACGACCCCTCACATCTATCTGCCGACCTTTTGTAGGGGCCTGACCCCCAGGTTGGGCATCGGTGGAAGTATCTCTCTGACGGCTCAGGATGATCTCATTTAGCTGACAATGCTTCTGTACTTTTACTGAAGTCTCTTTTTATTTTGTTGTGTTTGTACTTTTTTTTAAAATAACTGATCTGAAAGTTTCTCGTGCCGCTGCTGATGTTCGATCGCCGTCATGTTCGTGCACTCGATGTGAGCGGACCAGAATTCCTCCGCGGGAAGAAGGGGTTAAAATCTGGAAGCTTCATAGTTCCAGCTGTTTCACTTCCACTTCTCTTGGATTTTCCTCGTCGACGACAACGATCTGGAGAATAGAGGGAAAAATAATCTCGCGCGTGAAACCACAAAGTCTCATGCATCGCTGAGGTTTGCAGCTTCTGCCTTTCAGCCCAGTCGCATTTCGTCAGTCGGAAAAAGAAGAATGTGGTTTGCCCTGGCTCCTGGATCCTGGCTCCGGATCAGGGCTGCTGTGTGTCTGTGCTGGCTTCACCCTCAGCCTCAGTTTGTAAAATTTCTTTTCTCAGTGACGCTGTGTTGGTTGCTTTAACCGGTGGGTTAGGTTTAGTTAAATCCACTTGTAAGTCTTTGACTTCTCTTTGCTCTGGTCAGAGAAAGTTCAGTTGTTCTGTGCAGGACTGTGATGGACCCTGGGACACACAAAACCCAGTCCTGATGTGTAGATACAGTACGGAGGACGGATGCAGAGTTTCAGTCACCCTGTAAACTACTTTTCCTGTGTGTCCTCATTAGAAGGACACACAGACACAGTCCAGCGAGCAGGTTTCCTTACAGTGTCTTCACTAACAGGTTCCAGAGTCACATCAGGTGAATCTCTGCTTGTTTGTCCAAGACGTGTGTGAACAAACAAAAACACGGACTCCGGCGAACATCTGCGCCACAGCTGTCCTGCAGGTGTTCCTTAAACGTCTTCTTAAACTGGGCGGAAGAAGACGGGAGAGATATAGGATGAGAAGGTGTTTTCACACGAGCGCCTGTCAGAGCACGTTCACCTTATCCCACAAGTCTTTGAGTTATCAGGTTGCTTGGCAACAGGAGAGGAGCAGCTCGTGTAGTGTGTGTGTGTGTGTGCGTGTGTGTGCGTGTGTGTGCGTGTGTGTGTGTGTGCGTGTGTGTGTGTGTGCGTGTGTGTGTGCGTGCGTGTGCGTGTGTGTGCGTGTGCGTGTGTGTGTGTGTGTGTGCGTGTGCGTGTGTGTGCGTGTGCGTGTGTGTGTGTGTGTGTGTGTGCGTGCGTGTGCGTGTGTGTGTGTGCGTGTGTGTGTGTCACCTCACAAAGTTTCCTGATCGATACTCCTTACTGTAGAATAACTGTAGAATATACAGTGTTGTTTTAAACCCCAGAGGCTGCAGAGCAGATCATGAATCTTCAGCAGACTCAGTTAAATTTTCAGGGCGAGGACGCGGAGCTGGTTAAAACCTACCTTCTTTTTTTTTCTTTTTGCTTGTGAACTTGTCAAACCGAGAAGTTCTGCTGAAGTCGTTCTCAAATTGTAGCTAAACGGACACAGATCTGTGTCCAGGGTTTTCCTCAGGATGTCGGGTGTTGATCCAAGGACACGGGCAGAGCCAGAGAACGTTTGGCTGCAGCAGTTTCACCAGAAATCGAATACTTTCAGGGCCACTCAGTCGGTTTCAAGACGCTTTGAGATCTTTGTATAAATTGTTTTCAGCTCCAGAGAATGTCAGAGAAGTTTCCTGTGGGACGCCTGTAAAAGCTGCTCTTTACCGAGCTCTGATAAACCAGATGTAATGTTACAGATGTGCAGTTTGCGTGTCCATCTGCGCACACACTCATCATGCTTTATTCACAGTGACACAACCTGATGATGTTGAGTCAAGCAGAGAGAAGCTGTGCTGCTTTCACACAGCTTCTCATTCACGTGTGGAAACCATCAAATTATTTAGAAACAAACTGGGATTTCATCATAACTTCAGTCATAACCAGTGATTTCCAGCAGACGTGCTGTGGGCTGTCAGTGACAGATGTGCAGGAGCATTTAAGTTTGTTGCCGTGTCCAAACCTGGTCCATACACCGCCGTTGTGATTACATCTCCTCTGTGGCAGTGGAGTCGGCCAGAGAGCTGAGCTCATCGGCAGCATCTGCCCGGCGTGGTTTTTACACATGAAGTGAACAGAAAGCTGATCCTCTCTCCGCTCGTGTTACACACAGAACCAAACATCTGTACCGTCGGTCTGCCGCCGGTCACGGTGACAGCAGAGCCTCTGAAACCGCGAGGAACTGCCGAACGCTCCGGGAATCACGAAGTTCACGTGTGTGATCGACGGTGAGGTGGTGAGCTCCTTCAAGTCTTTAGCCTTTAGCCTTTAGCCGGAGCTAGCCTTGGTGTCGGGTGGTGAACAGTTAGACTAAGAGCTGGACTGGAAAATCATGTGTGTGTGGATGTAACACGCAGCTCGGTGTGTCCTCGTCCCTGTTTTAGCGTCGTCTCTGATCATGTGTGGACATTCGTGTGTGTATATCTGTCTTTGTGAGGACATGTTTGAGGTTTCAGGCTAGAATTAGGTTTATTAGGTTAGTGTCCTCGCAAAGATAGGAACACAAACGTGTGTGTGTGTCTGTGTGAGAAATCTTTAACCAGCCTCTGAGCCTGCAGGGCCACTGAGGATAAAAACACATTTTCACTCACACTTCCTCTTATCTTCCTTTCTAATTTTCTCACACCCTTGCATGCAGACACACACACACACACACACACACACACAGTGCAGCAGGGTTATTTTTCCACGCACACACTCTAATACATGCAGAGCAGTACAGTGATATTCAGCTGAAAGGGGGATGGTTTAAATTTTAATGACTTGTGCAGGAGGAGGCCGTTATTTCATTGGAAACACTTGGGTGCACAGGGCAAAATCTATAATCCTCTTTATTGGAGGGAGTCTCCATGGTCGTCCTATGGGAATCCTGCCTGTGTACGTGTGTGTGGTGGTGGTGGTGGTGGTGGTGATGGAGCTGCCGTGAAATCTCTTTGTTCTCATTCGGGAATATTTCCATCTGAGCACTCGGGGATAATCAGCTGCGTCTCGTGTGGAGTCATAAATGCTTGATGGCTTATTTCTCAATTCAATTTGAGTCCGACATCAGAAGGTGATGTTTCTCTCTGCTTGTCCATATGATTTATGTATGTGGGCAGGAAGCCGCGCGCTGTAATTGGACGCGATTAAAGCCGCGTTCAGTTCACACGACTCCGCACGAGGAAAAGGCAACACATTCCCCCTCTGACTGACAGCCAAGAATTCAACACCTGATTAATGAGCATGCTCAGTGCGTGAGAAACACTCTGTGTGTGTGTGTGTGTGTGTGTGTTTCGTGACGTCAGGACCCAGCATCATCCGTCTCAGCCTTTCAAATAATCGCCTTCGGTCCGAGTCAGTCGGTCGGCCGTGCGAGTTGCCACTTACAGGGCAAACCAGCCTTTCCCAGCACATCACACCAAATCTCACACTCTGCCCATCCTCATTGTACTGAGGAAAATCCTGATCAGAGCTATTTTCCACTGGCAGCCCCGAAACGTAGACAGGCCTCTGTGTCCCTGCTGCACTGACGCAGCCTTTACTGGTGATGAAATGGGCTAAGAAAGCTGCAGATACTCATGATGGAGTGGGGGGGGTGGGTGCCAGGGACGGGGTTGGGTAGCCAGTTCCATTTTGGATCTGCTTCTAGGTCAGACGCTAACAAATCTCTTTTCCCTCCTCACTCTGTTTTCTCAGCAAACAGAAGTGGAACACGTTTCACAGGATGTGCAGCAGCAGCTTCTCAAGTTCAGCTGTTCGAACGGACAGACGTCCATGTGTCCCCGTTCAGACGAAGGAGACACATGACGAAGATCTTTCCACTAATCAGAGCTGCTAGCTGCTAACGTCATATTTTAATAGGAGGACGTGGGAGTAGAATCAATTATCTGGATGGTTGCTGTCCTTATTCGTGATTGGCTGAGCCCTGTTCGAAGCACAGGTCACATGTCGCGCCTGCTTTGCTACGTTCCCATCACTGAAATACCCAGAAGCCTCGGCCTTTGTTGCTGTGGAGAAGGACGCGATCAGTTTCACGTCCATCCAAACCTCAGACTCATGTTAGCTTTTCAGAACGAGGGACATCTGAAATGTGTCCTCTCGTTCTGCTGAATGTCTTCAGGTGTTGGACGGTTATGGACCTGGCTTCTGCTGCTTCTTAATCTCTGAGATGTTTCTGGTCAATTAAAGGTTAAAAACCTCACAGAGCCTCCCCCCCGGTCTGGGACGCATCTGATAAACTCCACAAAAACCTCACCCTCAGCAGCTCTGAGCTCTGTCCCCTCCACCACCGCGTTCGTCTCGGTGTCATTAACAGTGATTTATACGAGTTCTCTCTGGAACACGGATGGTGCCAATAGGTGGGATGCTGGTACATCGCCCCAGCCGCCGCCGCCGCCCCAGCCCGCCCGCCCTCCCTGCTCACCCTGCTGCTCACTGCACCGGTGATTGATCAACACAAACACAACACAAAGCAGAGACACACATTCAGTGTGTGTGTGTGTGTCTTCTTGTTTCAGGAGACAATAGCTGCTGTGTGCAGCTGTGTGTGTGTGTGTGTGTGTGTGTGTGTGTGCGTGTGTGTGCGTGTGTGTGCGTGTGCGTGTGTGTGTGATGAATAGAGAGGCTTGTCTGCAGAGACCCGGAGCTTTATTTTGGAAAGTGTTGCTGTCTTTAGTATTCAGCTCAAACATCTGCCAACGTAAACAGCCCCGCTGCCTTTATTCACAGCTTTACCCCACATACAGACTCGCTTTCTGTTCACCGGCTTTCCCCTGTCATGAAAGACAAATATGTCATAATATATCAATGAATGAGGCTTTGTCCTGGGAGCTGTCCGTGATGTCTGCGGCTGCAGTGAAAATCCAGTAATCACGAAGGTGTCGGCTCACGTGTCAGCGGTGGATTTAAATCCCGCTCTGCTGCTGAACACGATCCCTGCTGCTTCCCTGGTCCTAGGGGTGGGCGATGTGGCAAAAATATCACCATCACCATTTTTTTTTTAATGGTAAAAAGTCCTCTCATATGGCGTGCTTTTATCAAAGGTTTGGCTCTCAGCAAATTGTTTCGGATGCCGCCTCTTCGGGTGGTTGAAGAGGTTCGCTGTGTTGCCATCCGAAGCACGAACCTTCTCTGTGCAAACTTTGCAAGTGACCGTTGTTTGCGCTTTGTCATTCGGAGAAAACCCGAACCAGTTCCATACGACTGAAGCAGAGTTCTTTTTGGGGACTAACTCCAAGCCTTCGCTTTCGTTGACGGCCATCGCTACGCGCTACACCTCGACTAAAACAGCGAGCCTAGTAAAAAAAATCAGCACTGCTCGTACTTCGCCATGATGGTCGGTTGGTCATGTTCACGTGAAGCGGGCGGTCAGTCGCCCAGTCTGTGCACAAGCATAGAGCTGCGATTAATAGAATGTGCCTTTGGACGATAATACGATCTCTCTCCTCTGGTGGATCGTCAACACTTTCTAATCCTTCACGATCTAATATCGTCATATCGCACACCTCGACCTGGTCCGAAAAACATTTATGTTCACCACTTCCTGCTGAATGTTTCGGATGCATGTGCACAGATGGGACTTCGCTCTTTGATATTAATAAAAACCTAAATGAACGCCACTCGTATCCTTTGAATTCTGCTGATCATCCTGAAGTCGTGTCCCCCTCCTCACCGTGCTGCAGGGATGCTCTCCGTAAACCAGATGCAGATTTATGCAGCCATTTGCACAACAAATGAGTTCGGCGGGTTTGAGGAAATAACGAGAGAGCGAGAACAAGAAAATTCGCAGGAGACCCAAGAGAAAAAACCCCCGAAATAACAGGAAGAAGAGCAGAGGTTTAACAAGACAGGAAGAGGGAAGGTTAACAGCTCACCTGCTGTTCAGGTGTCTTCTGAGTCGTTCTGTCAAACAGTGTCATGTCCACACTCAGTGTCGTCTCTCTTCTGCTGTCTTTTGTCTTTTCGGCAGGATTAAAACCCACACCGTTAGGATTCTCACATGACTCCAGGTTTAAAGAGGAAAAATAAAAGCTGACTGCAGATATAAATGTCTCAGATTTTAGATTCCAGATGTTGTGATGTGAGGACAGGACGGGACGTCTCATTCTGTGTCAAACTCACGGCACGGGTTTTATTTTTTTATTCTGTTGAATGTCTGTTCACCCAGCGAGTCGAGTCTTCGCCGTGCAGGTATGATAGGCGATCTGAACATGAAGGGATCACGCCAACAGAGAGTCGGACCATTTGTCCGTGGGCATGCTGGTACTGTGTGTGTGTGTGTGTGTGTGTGTGTGTGTGTGTGTGTGTGTGTGTGTGTGTGTATGTGTGTGTGTGTGGAGGGCAGCTGCTGGGAGTCCGACCAGTTAATTCCAGTCCTGACTGCTTCGGCTTGGCTCGGGACTCTTTGCCATATGGCCGACTCTGGCAATAACACACAGCGCCGTTCACTTGGCTGAACACTAAACAGTAATTAGTCACTTTCTATTCTCAAGCTTCTCCATAACTGTCAGCCGCCGGTTTATTTAATGCTTTAATGTCTTTTCATAATTTTCTTACAAGAACGGCAAATAAGGGAAACGCATCTGCCGTCCCCTGCTGCGGAAACCAGGCCACTTCCTCTGTGATCAGGCAGGTAAAGGTGAATCTGACTGGGCGTTTTAATCCGGGCTTCTTTCTGTACCTGCTTTAAAACCCAGAGCGCCTGATAGCAGCACGTCGTCAGCCATAACTCGGTGCAATCTGAACACAGAGACGTGAGACGGATTTTTAGATTTAGTGCGACTTGCAGTGTTTGAGGACGTCGTTATCTCTGATGTCCCTGAGAACGAACGCCTGTAAATACGTCTCACACTCCGAAGTAAAACCTCTGTGATGTCATCCACGGCGGATTCTGATTGGCTGATCCACGTGTCGTTGGCGGTGAGATGACTGAAGTGGCCATTTGTTTGTGGACGGCACAGATTTTTAAATTTCATCAGCTCTTTGTGTTGTTTTACTGCTTTTGTTTCCCTCTGAGCTTCTGCTGTTTACCCTTTATTTACAAAGGTCAGCACTGCCCAGCTGTGTGTGTGCGTGTGTGTGTGTGTGTGTGTGTGTGTGGATGCTGTAACTCGTATGGCTGTTTTATCAGCGCCTCAGCTCCTCCTCCAGCTCTTGCGTCTCAGGATCTGTGAGGCTAATGAACTGTCCGTCTTTGTCTCCGCGTGGGACCATCAGAGCTGAGCTGCTGACCTGAAGCAGTGAGTCTGATATCTACTGTCTTTGTCCTTCTCTGTCCTCTCTTACTTCCTTATGAGGTTTCATAATGTCAGTGTGTCGTCTTGACAACGTAAACAGAAGTCTGGTCAGATGAAAGCAGCTGTTCCGTGAGATCGGCCGTACTGACGTTTAAAATGAGTGACGAGCGACGGTGCAGCCGCGGCATCCGAGCGAGCTGCGGGCACATTTGGTGGCTGTGCACGATGTTAGAAACATGGCTGACCGGGTGCCACGCCCCCCACAGGAAGCTGACACACAGGAAGCTTTGATGAGCTGCAGCTTTTTCCTAGAAAACGACTCCATGTTAAATCCAAACATTAACTGAATAGATGAATTGCTGGTTTTATATATTTACATATATATAAAGCTGATGGTTATGGATGCCACAGGCTTGGCAGAGTTCAGTTCACTGATGGCCCCGCCTCTGCTCTCACCAATGAGCTAAGCAGCCTGGCTTGAAGACGGTGGCGGCGGCTGTCGTTGATGGTTTTCGGCGAAGTGACAAGCAGCTTGGACTTGCTGATAGATCTGGTGTCGCCGGTGAACATGCTTGGTAGTGCAGGCGTGTGTCGGTGTGTGTAGCTGGGCGGCGCTGCGTCTGTCAGGACGATGATCGATAATAACGATAGCGATGATCGATAACAGCAGCAGCTCAGGATCTGTTGTCATGATTTCATCCAGTCACCTCCAGTCACACTGACGTCTGATGTCTCCTCCACGCTAATGGGCTGTTAGTGGGTTATGATTGACGGGTCAACAATAACAACAACAGCAACAACAGTAAACAGAGAAGAGGCAGCAGGTGAAACCTGCTGTTTTCTTCAGCCTGAATTGTTAAAGAGTGGAGGGGCAGCTATAAATAAGTGTGTGTGTGTGTGTGTGTGTGTGTGTGTGTGTGTGTGTGCATTGTAGAGGCTGAGAGAAAGCAATGAGGCTGGATTAGGATGGATTAACGCTGCAGTTGCAGTCATACATTCAGCTTTCTCCTCCTACATTTTTTCCTCCTCTCCCTCCTTCCTCACTTCCTTATTTCCTGTGACCCCCCCATCTTCCTCTCTTCCCCCCTCTCTCTCTCTCTCTCTTTCCCTTGTTCCTGCTTTAGCTCCCCCCCTCCCCTCCCCCATGTTTCTAGATTCAAGATTTCTTTATTTGTCATTTCACGCAGCATTAACAAAACAGACACCACGTCTCTTCCTCTTCCTCACCCCTCATTCCCCATTGTTCCCCCTCCTCCACCCTTTCTCACCTCTCCTTTCCTCCCCCATTGCCCCCCCCATTGCCCCCCCCCACCCCCTCTGAGGACACAGTGGAGCAGCAGGGCCAGAATTTACATCTTGATATATCAGTTTCCTGCAGCAGCGGAGGCGGTGATGGATGGCGTGTTGCCGGTGCCGCGGCGCCGGCACCATGAGTTACCGCGGTGATTACCGACAGAGACGGCCACTCACTGGCCACTTCATCACCGTGACTGGTGGGGAGGCAGGCGGGAGAAGAGAGAGAGAAAAAGGAGAGAGGGGCAGAAAAACAGAAGGAGAAGTAAGAAAAACACAATCGGAGGCGAAGGCGGCGGTGGCCGGTTTGTGGCAGGGGCGGAGGAACGGCATCGTTAGAGGGAGGCTGGATCTCAACACGGACGGGTTTTAATCTGAAGACAGTGAGACATGTTGTCATATATAATGTCAGACAGACAGATGTCTTTATTTCTCACAAACCAAACACGTTGTTGACGAATTGAGAAAATAAGCAGCAGATGGATTCAGAGGGGGAAGAAGCACTGCTGCCTCGTGTATGATCATGATGTGATACATAACAGCTCCGGTGTTTGTCCAGCACTGTCCCAGCCTCGTCCCTGTCAACACAAACGAAACACGTGACCCCCTGATTTGACCGTTTCATGTCTCCGGGGGTGAAGACTACAGACAGAAATGTGGCTTTAGCTGCTTCAATTATAAAATGTGGTTCAGCCCTGTCTCCCCCTCCTCCCCCGCCTCTCCCTGTGTCTCATCCTGTGGTTGGTGATTTCATGTCTGGACCAGCTGCTGCCTGCCATCCAGCTGAGGGAAAATCTGACATGTCTTCCTCCCTCCTGCCCTCCATAAAACCCGAGGAAAAACAGATCGATGCCGGGCGGCTTCGTCATTTCGCCGTGGGCTTATTGAAACGGAAAGTTACAGGCTCTCGTCGGCTGGAGCTTCACCCTGAGAGAAAGCTTCTGTCTGCAGCACAGGTCCTTCACATAGTCACACATGTGAATATGGCTTTATTATTATTATTAATAAGTCATTTTCTTCCTGTTTCAGTCTTATTTCATCTGATGAGCAACTTCCCACCAGTTTAAATGTCTTTTATTCCCTGTGAGGACTTTAACCCTTTGTTTCCTGGAGGATAGTTTCATTCAGCCCCAGTGAAGTCACTGGAACAGCCTGTAAATCACCGTCACCATCAGGTTTAATATGAAACCATGATCCCAGTGTTTCCCCAACTCAGCCTGAACCGAAGCAACAGACGATAGAAGACGACGTGAAATCTGCTTTAATATATGTTGATGATGTGAGACAGGGATGTGCATGTAGACATACTGCAGAGTGAGGGCGGAGGTGTGTGTGTGTGTGTTTTCCTGGCTGGTGAATAATTTACTGCTGTGTGTGTGTGCTTCAACCTTGACGTGTCCTCTGTGGACTGAGCGTCCACAGCACCGCCCCCAACGCCGCAGACCTCTGTCTGTTTCTCTCTCACCTGCTTGTTCCGCCTGCTCACCTGCTGCTCGTTGGTTCCGCTGAAATCAGCCAATCAGGCCGCAGCGCTGCTGCTGAACATGCTCGTCCCTTCGCGGCTCCGCCCAGCGGGATAGCGCGCCCCATCACGAAGCAAAGTTCACCCCCAAACTGGTTTCATGACCATGACGGCGAGTTCAGGGAACCTCAGACCACCATGTGACGACTCTGTCACTCACTGACAGTCCTGATCTCAGTCTGCGCCTGATGTTTTAATACTTTATGGCGGCGGGGAGCAGGCGGCGGTGTCGGATTTAGAGACGTGGTCATGCAGAAGGACATCAGCCGTGTTAGCAGACGGTCAGGGACTCTGGTACACGTGTCTCGCCTCTGGAAAAATGTCTTTCCGAGCTGAGACGCTGCAGGTGTGTGTTACCGCTGCCTCTGTCAAGAGAAAACAACTCAGATACAAATGCACGTTGAATATAGTTTCACTGGCTGCCACCTGCCCCGACAGACGATTTTCATTATTAGTTAAACTGCTGCCGATAATTTGATCAAATATTCGATCAATCGTTTCCTCAGACCAGTGAATGTTTGGTGTTTTCGACTGAATAATAAGTGAAGGGATTAATCGTCTTTTCACCGTGCAGTTTGACGCTCAGGAGAAGAATTCCACCCGTTACATCCGCAGATGCTTTGACACGGACGTGTGATATTGTGCCTCGTGAATCTCAGCTTGTTACCACACATTACGCTGAAAGCTTTTCTCTTTCTAACAAAACGATGCCTTTCCACCTCCCAGCGCTTTGATCAAGTCACAATACGCCTCCCTGCACACGCACGAACCGGCTGAGCGGAGGCGTGAGTCGATACACAATGTGACAATGGAGTCGCACTGCAGCGGCCTCGCAAAGACTCTATCTGCATGTAGGAGGGAGCAAAGCTTTCTATGCATAACAGGAAGCCTTATCGCCTCTGTGCTCGATGCTTCCTCTGATCTCACCCTCCACCCCCACCCCCCCCCCCCACCCCACCCCCACCTTCCCTCCCCCAAAAGGCATCTGGCTGCTCTTTAATTGCTGGTGTGAATCAGATGAGGAGAAGCTGCTGTCTGCTCTTTGAATAAACGTCTCTACGCAACAGCGCTTCCTTTAAAAATCACCAGAAGGCCTGTGTGTGTGTGTGTGTGTGTGTGTGTGTGTGTGTGTGTGTGTGTGTGTGTGTGTAACAGCAGCAGCTTTAGCTGAGTGTAGCTCAGGTTGTTTGTGTGTTTGTGCACCTTGTACCAACGCAGCTGAATAAGTGTGATTGTTTTCCAGTGTTTTCATATCGTACAGAATCACTCCGCGCTCACGCCCGAGGCGGCAAAGTGCGTTGGCGGGGATGCAAAACAGAAGTCCACCTGCTGCGAGCAGTGACGGAGCCGTAATCTGCTTCTCCGCTTTTTTTCTGTCAGAGCTGCAGCTCCTCTGCTGCATCAGCGACCCAGAGAGAGAAACCAGGAATCTGAAAGTGAAATGGAGGCGCTCTGTCTGTGGGTCTGTGCGAGATGAACTCTCACCGTCACACTTTTGAGCTGCTCCCATTAACATTCAGTTTCCCCACTCGTTGCCCCTGAAGCAGCTTCTTTTCCAAGCTGTCTGACAGCATCACGTTCACCGAGGCGGCGCGGTGTTTACGCTCAGTCAGCTGCTCAAGACCTCCCGTTCCTATGTGAGCAACATTTCATCAAATGCAAATATTCTGGGTCCTGGGGGGGGCGGGGGGAGGCCGGGGGGAGGCCGGGGGGAGGCCGGGGGGAGGGGGGGGGGGACAGCCGGCCTCCACATCCACTGACAGATGATCGGAGGAAGCGAGGGAGCCTGTGACCTGTTACTCAAACCGATGATCCTGCGGCAGCAGTGGGACATGGACGGACAGACAGTAGTATGTAGACATGATTTGTGGAAGACAAGGTCGTGTGTGGACGACACCACATTGTTCAGAGCTTCCTGCTGAGCTCGGTATGACCATGAGCACCAAAGCAATCACTACAGGTGTGTGTGTGTGTGTGTGTACATTCACATCTTACTGATCCGAATTTCCAGGATCAATAATATTGAATAGTTCTGATCAGGAGAAGGTGAGCTCTCGTTCTGTGTGTCAGGGCGGCGACGCCTCAAAGAAATCCAGTGACGTCCCCCGCACCTTTTCTCAGCCGCCGGCGTCTGCTCGTCCTCCCTCTGCTGCTGCGTCCTGCTGTCTGATACCAGTCGGTGTTGTTGTGATCGGGTGCTTTTCGCGTTAAAGCAGGATTTGATTTGCGGCGCCTGGCAGACGTTCCTCGGCATGGTTTAGACCGCGAAAAGCCACTGAAAACCCACGGCGCTGCTCTCTGGCGGAGCCGAGGAAGCGCCGCAGGTTTGCGCTCGAGGCGTTAGCCTGAATGAAGGTTGTCGGTGCGGCTTTCACGCAGATTTCTACAGAAATAATCGGAGGGTAGAACCCTCCGATGACACGATCAGAGACAGCCGCGTCGTCCCGTGGCGTGGAGCCGCGGCCTCGGGATCGGCCGTGTCTGCGGCGGTGAGAGCTCAGAGGAGCCTTGGGGACGAGCTCTCCTTGACTGTAATTAGAGGGGATGGGAACAGACGGCGCCGCCTCGGCCCGCTGCTTCTGTCAATCAGCCCATTTAGCATGGATATAATACGAGGCTGTGATCACACACACACACACACAGTTTTCTGATTCCATCAGTGTTTCTTCTTCTTTGATTTGTTTCTTCTGTTTTAGCTAACTGGGACAGACATGCACTCTGGCCAGAAGTATGTGGACATGTCCTTATTTGTGTGTTTGGTGTGGCAGACTGTTCTCACAGACAGAATCACTGGTGGACGGAGTAATTACGACTCGGGGTGGGGGGCGGGAGGAGGTCAGGGTGGGTGGATGGATGGGCCAGGGCCTGTAACACCAGAGACCGCAGTCCACGTCCATGTCCAGTGTTGTCTCCGTCTTTAACGCTGCAGTAGTCTGTCTCTGGCTGTGCTGTTATAAGGACAGCACATGTTAATCAGCAGCGTTCGCCAGCTCTGACAGCGACGTGTGTGTTGAACATTACAGACGGAAAACACAGATGTGACTGTGTGTAGCTGTGTCTTTTGTATCCAGATCAGGGTCGTGGGCTCGTTTTGTTTACACGCCCCGTCCTCTCTCTGCAGCAGCCCCCTGTCCCAGCGTCTCCAGCGTCTTGTGTGTGTTTCGTTCACTTACCGTGGGTAAAATGCGGAGAACACATTTCCCCAGCTTCAGGGATCAGTAAAGGAATAAAACTATACCTCAGGGACGTCAGTTTTAGTATTTAATTTGTGGACTTGTTGGACACTTGTTCATTCTCGCCTTAAATATTACGTGGATCCAACAGATCAGTCCAGAGTTCGGTCCGTGGACGTTTCTGGTTTGAATCACTGAGCCGTGACGTTTCAGTCCCCCTCTGTGTCCACGCTCGCTGCTCTTCAATGTATTCAGCACAGAGCGTGAAGACTCTAATCTATGGACGGAGCGCAGGGCCTGCCACTTCCAGTGTGACTGGGACTCCCTCTTTACCCTTCAGCTGAGAGACAGGGTCATGGCCCAGATATCAGTCAGCGCTCGCTGCAGCAAATTACTTCTAATAAAGCCTTTAGAAAGGCACCATTAACCACGGCGACACGGAGGGAGAGACGGGCTGCAGCCGAGGCAGCAAATCCAATCAGCTCCAATCAAATCGCAGGCCAGAACACAGGCCGGCGTGGGCCCGCGACGATCACGGGGAGAAGGGGAGCACTGCGCCATCAGCATTTAAACTGCTTATCGAAGACCGCCGCTGCTCTCAGTGCGTCTCTCTCTCTCTGAGCAGTGAGACATCAGTGAGACATCTTTGATAAAAACCATCAGTAAAAAGGAAAACGTGCCTTTGTCCTCAGGAGACAGTCGCTGTGAACGTTGGAGTTTTGCCACCGCCGTGCCGAGGTGGAGGCAGATGACTCCGATCCTCGGAACGATCACTGTTTGTTTTCGTTGTGTTGCTGTTGCCACACGGCCGTTATCGCTTCGTCGGCTTACCGACCTGCAGCGAGGCTCGCAATTAGCCGGTGCCCAAAATTAGCAGTGAAAAGGCCTCATCAGGCGGGGACAAGCAGTAATCAAAAGCCTGACGCAGAGTCCAGCTCCGCAGACCGGAGGCCGAGGACAGGTTACCACAAAACATTAATTTTCTCCTTTGTGTGTGTGATTGTGTGTATGTGTGTGTGTGTGTCGTGTGATGACCGGCTGCTGCCACTGTGATTGGTGGAGCTGTGAGCGTCTCTCCAGCATCGTCCTGCGTCTTCTGGGACTGTAAACTGAGTGTCTTCAGTAAAAGCAGACTTGGACGGCGTTCTGCGGTGGTTTGGTTGTTGGGGAGCGACGCTGCGATGATCAGGTCCCTCCTTCCTGTTTAGATGGACCTCAGTGAGCAGACAGCTGGTGCTTGTCTCAGTGTGTGAGAGCTACAGCTCCGTGCATCTCAGTTACACTGCTGCTGCTCTTTAGTCTCTGAATCAATCCACCATGAATTGCTTAAAATTCAAGCAATGCTATTAGCGTGGCTGTGGCTCGTGTTTCGAATCCATTTAATCCACTTAGGGCCTGAGAGGCGGCGGAGGAGGGGGGTGGGGGGGGTGGCGGGGGCAATACAGTCGCAAGTTTGCACAAAAAGGAAATTTGAAACTGGAGCAGTCTCGTGTGTGTGTGTGTGTCTGACTAATGAGAACACGGTGATGGAGACGACAAACAGACAACATGTCTGTGACACGCGTCGGATCACACAGAGGACGCGGGACACTGCGCTGCACGCGGCTCAAGATTTGTAAAAACTGTGGTGGACTGTGTCCGTCCTCAGGTACAGGCGTCAACTACAGACGTCCTTCCACCGTCCCCACACCACGACCTGTTCTGTGCATCGTTTCCTGTGACGGGATCCCGACGGACGCGGACTCCGCGCACCACAGACGTTTCGTACATGTGAGTGTGATCCTGTCACGTCAGACCAGCTGCGCTTTGATCACATGTTCAT